>NC_080410.1:27838609-28141639 GCF_030265065.1 Corythoichthys intestinalis | reverse complement strand
GATTTATAGTCACTGTCAGTCCCCTAAACTGTGTCCTCACCCGCTGCCATCGATCTCATCACGCCTTTATACCTCTGAGACGGAGGGGGAATAGAGTGTAGGGGGAGTCGGTGGTGACAGACAGGTGTGGCCTGTCCTAAGAAATCTTTAAAAAATAAAAAAGACTAGAAGGATTTAAAATCGATTGAGCTTTTATTTTGTTATCTTGCCTAAATCTGTCCTCAATGATTCAAATGTTTTGACGTGGGAATGGTTTCTCTTCAGCTTGAACAAAATGATTGTCAGAAAAGATGATTTTGTATTCAAAACAAGGTTATTCAGGGACACCGGCAGTGGTGACGTTGCTAATGGGACACTTGTCTGGTGTCATCTCCGTAGGGGAGACAACTTGGCTTTGTGTGAGGCCAAACCATTGATGAAAAAAAAAAGTGGAAACGACGGCACATTATCCCGCGCTTTGATTCCGTGCCGATCCCTCTCGAAATAACCCAGCGGGCACGATTTGAGCAGCTGCGTATTGAAGGTCAAGCATACAGAACAAAGCTTTTCCGATTGGCTTTACTGTCTTACATTCTTGCACATCAAACATTAACAACCCCTAAGGTGTCTCGCTTCATTCCTGTCTGGATAATGAATCTGTTAACCTGTCAATTGGATTATCATAGATTACCCAACAGAAGGGGCTTTTCAGCGGAAAACGAGCACTTTCATCACCTCCGCCATCACTCCAGCGGAGGTGCGAGAGCGGCACCGCGGGTCTGATTAAACGGGTGTGGAAGTGATGAAAACTAGCGATCAAAGTATCATATGAAAGAGAGGGACTCTTGTTCTAAATACAACATTGTTTCAAATTCCAGACGGAAATAACTTTGACAGCCTTGCATCAGAAATTGAATGGTGAAGAATTATTTGTCATCTGACCTTGGTCCACCACTTTCTTCCAAATTCTACCAATTCTGAACGTCTTACTTTGTTCAGTACATGGTAGCTAGCACTTATTGAAGTTACTCAAGCCCCTTTAACACATATATCCCAGTAAATTCCCGTGTAAGGTGACGCGGGATTTACTCGTGTCATTGCTTTCACGCATGGAGAGATACTGTATGTTGATGATTGCGATGTTTGTTTACCGCTTTTCGTCGTACTGCGAAGAAAGAGGAAGTGACGATCGGCCCGCCATGATAGTTACATCATCAGCCATCGTGCTGTGACCCGTGAATTTAACGGCTGCTTTCACACACACCACTTCCCGGGAAAGTCCCGGACATTATATCAAGACGCGACTCAGTAAATGTCTTACACGAAATCTCTGTGTCAGTCGATCAGAGAAATTGCTTTCACATATAAGGACTGCCCATTTAAATCCCAGGATTTAAACGGTGTTCAGGTGTATGCAGGGGTGAAAGTGGTTAGAATTTCTTGCCAGAACTCCCCGACGTGAAGGTCGCCAGGGAGCCAGAAATTTTTATTTTGTTTTCTTTTTCTTTGTTTTTCTTTTTTTTTGTGTGGGGGGGGGGCGGTCAAAACTACTGAAGTGCAAAGAAAACTTTTGGTCAGTTATTTCTATAACATACAAAAACTGATTTTCATTCAAAATTGTATTTTTCAATGATTTGCAAAATAAAAGTTAACAAAAAAAGCTATCCATCTCCTAATTTTTATTTTCCCTCATTTCCTCACATACTAAATGCCAAATCTCAATTTTAACTACTTAAGAACATAGGATGTATATTAAAATTGAAGATAATGTATGTAAACAGTTACTTTTTGTTGTTTTTTAATAACAAAGATATAAATAACATACATTCAGAAAAATAAGTACAAAAGACTTATATTATGCAGAGTGAAATGGAATATATTTTGAAGATCGTGCAAACATTGACTTTTTTTTTAAATCATAAGGAAATAAGTAAGTAGCCTAACATAAGTCCAAAGTTCACATTGACAGCTAAGATGTTCTGAACCTCCCCATCAGAGCAAATGAAACTAAATATGATAAATAAGCCTCCTTAACTCTTTCCTTGCTCTTGAAGATTTGATCCATTTTCTGTTGCATTGCCCTTATTTTTTGTTGCTGTTTCAGAAAACATGCACATTTGAACCAATCAGAGTAAACTATTTCTGGTGATCACATGTCAGTATTTCAGCCAATTGAACGTATAAATGAGTCCAGGCCTTTTGCTTTGCTGCATGCATTCGCACATTGACATGACTCATCATCGTCAGACTTGGATAACTGCAGCAGCTGGGGAAACCTCCATGCCATCCGTGGAATAAAAAAAATAATAAAAATTGGTGGAAAGGATTACGCTACACGAGCACTTTATTATGCTTGTTGTTCACACTTGTGTATGTAAATCTGATGTTGGTAGATTGTTTTCTTCTTGGAGATGAAATACATGTGTGGCAGCCAGTGTTGTTAATAACGGCGTTACAATATAACGGCGTTACTAACGGCGTTATTTTTTTCAGTAGTGAGCAGAGGTTGCGCTAGACATTTTCGTTGTCTGTCATTTTGACTGACAGGGTCATAAAAATCCGGTCATAGTCTATTTTTACCGGTCACTTAAATTTTTAAAATGATAATGATGACATATTCAATAGTATTTAGTTTTCATTCATTTTTAATTAATATTGTAACGCTTGCTTGGCGGCGAAAAATTAGACACGGGAGTCGTGGTATTTTTCTCCCTTTTTACTCTGCTTACCGCCAACAACTCCGCCCCCAAAGAAAAAGAGGCAACAATATAGACCCCAATCACCAACGTCACACAATGATCTTAATTGTGGTTGTCAGCTCAAAATCTTCTAAATATATATTAAATGCATCTTACCAGATATAAAATGACTACTACATAGTCTGTGATGATCGTTTGGTGCCCAGATTTCTTGTCGAATTACAGCATTCCATCTCGCTCTCATCCTCCCGGGTCTCTCAGAATACGGTAGAACTTCAAGTTTCTCCGTCTATCTTTTCTGTTACAGCAACCAACCGCCACACACGCCTTCACCATTTTGATTATTAATATTAAGGAGCAGAAAAACACGCCGTAATAGGAGGCATGTACGTCACGGTCATGTGTAAACATGAACAGCTGACACACAATATGGCGGCTCCAGTCAGGGGGGCAGAGTTGTGGCGTCATGTGATTGGGCGGCAATCTTGTCCATCAATTGGATGACGCGCTGGCACACCGGGTGCACCAATAAGAACCTTGCGTTGATGTGTCAATCACGGTGCCACCGCCAGACCCCGGTGACGCTACAATATTCTGACAGAAGAGCCAACGACGTCATGCATTAAGGGAGACAATAGCTAATTAATATGCTAACTCGCCACCCTGTGGTCTGGGGTGTGAATTGCAACCTGTCAAAATGACGGACGGACGTCAGTTTTTTCCGTCACCGTTTTAAAAAACCGGTCAACGACGGAAAATATCCGGTTAACGCGACCCCTGGTAGTGAGTAATCTAATTAATTACTTTTCTCATCTTGGCAACGCCGTTACCGTTACTGAGAATGGATAGGCGTGCTTTACTATATTGGGTGAATGACGTGAGAAAGTTCTCTCACAGAGACGACATGCAGAGCAGGAGTGGGGAGGAGGCAAAAAAGTTGTGACGCCGAGCAAACGCGATGCGAGGTGGCTCCAATAATACCTGACTGTAGACGATAGCCTACAAACTACACCCACATGATATGGTAGATATGTTAGACGTCACATAGATAGAGAACTAGATGCGAAAGGACATTGGCATTAACAACGTGTACAGTATAGGAACTAGATGCGTTAGTAAACAGCCACCATCTTAAAGCAGTAGACTTCTTAGGAAGACTCTGTTGCAGAGAACCTTCCTTGCGAACCTAAGTAACTTTTTATCTAAAATACTCCTAAATCGTCAAAATCTTGATTTGAATCTATCTTTAAATAATGAAACAGTTTTAAAACCCCCACATGTCAAAAGTAGACAAAAGGGAACTAATGCAATAAATGGAGCAATTTTAACAACTTTTAACGGTTGATTCAGGGTAAAGGGTAAATTAGGGTAGAGAATTGGGCTAGAGCCAATTATCCCTTTATCCAAAAACCTTTTAAACTTCACATAGTGTGAGCTGTTTTTTTTTTTTTTTTTTTTTTAGGAAAAAAAACAAAACAAAACATGAAAATTATCACCAGTTACTTTGCCAAATGACTAATTAGTCTTACATTCAGGTAACTTTGTTACTAACGCAATTACGTTTTGGGATAAGTAATTTGTAACTGTAATGAATTACTTTTTCAAAGTAAGAATAACAACACTGGTGGCAGCTTTGTACTTTTCGTTGTTTTGTTTTTTTTACATAGCGTTTTGACAGTTGCCATCATATTTTCGGAATCAAAGCACCGTATACCGGAACGCAGTTCCGGCCCTGAATCTTATACCGGAACTGCGTTCCTGACCGTTCCTGCCCACTTTCACCCCTGGCTGTATGTGAAAGGTGCTTACATTGGTGATATTGACATTGACAGCACATTATTTGATACTATTAGTCCTTCAGTATGTTCCCAAAAGCATAGACAATATAATTGAGCATATTTTTGATTATATGGCTAATCTAGGTTGACTTTTAGCCTGTTCATGGTAGTACACTGCAAAAGATCATCTCTGGAATGTCAGTAATGTAAGTAATGCCCTGACAGTGAGCTCACACATTTAAATCTCAGTACTTAAAATTTCCCAAATTTAAAATTTTAGCATTCGAATTTGGAAAAACTCAATGACCATGTTTGACCATAGAAATCATTAAAATTCACAACAATAACCACAAATTGATTGTGGCAGTATTGGAGGTCAGCGTTTGGATTGTAGTTGTAGATTCTATTTTTTTTTTAAATTGATACTCAAAGAGTTAATAAATATATTACGTGCGGTACGCACAATAGCGTACCGCACGTAACACGTCACCTTTGCTCATTAATATTCATGACGTTAGCAACTGTTGCTAGGGGGGGTCAAGCTTGCGTTTGTCCCTCATGCTAGATGCATGTAAATAGTGTACGAACGAGATGTTTACTGAGCTAAACCTACCAATTCGGTCAGAAAATTATGTCCTGGTGCCAAATTCACTGGTAAAGATGTGGAGCAACATACAAATGTTCAGTTAAAGAGATGGCTTGGCTGAAAAAGACGGGAAAAAGAGCCGACCTGATCCAGAGGTAGCTTTTTTATCGACACCTTTTTCTTATGTGCATTGCCTTATAGAGGTGTGCATCGGCACTGCCCTCACGATTCGATTCAGAGGGCTATGATTCGGTTCGATTCGGCAATGCATCACGATGCATTAAAGCCTGGGATGCATTAAAATGCTAAAGCAAAGCATATTTTTTGTGAATCATGAGGCAACACAAGCGGTCAGACATTAAACAACTTTTTGTAGGCTCTTGTGTCATTCCTGGTTGTAGTCAAATGAAAATAGTAATATATATAAAAATAAAAATAAAAACATCACAGCATTTAATTAGTGCTTTGAATGAGACCAGGGCTTTTTTTTTTTTTTTTTTACACACAGTAGCATCCTTTCATTTTTTACACACCGCATAAGTTTGGTCAAGTTTCCCACCAACCTCATAGAAGCCAAAATGTCTCCATATGCCTGCTTTCAATGTCTTTGGTGCGTCAATAATCTTTCGCGCTCCCTCTTTCTCCGCTTCAGCCATTGTTGTTATGTCTTATCTCTCTGCTTTCTCAATTGGCACTGCGCAATTGCGCATGTCTGTGACGTTACTCCCGTGAGGAAGCAGATTTGGGTTCCTCGTCCCCCCTGCATTTCTTGTACAGTAGCTCCCTCTACAGGTAAACATGAGAATAATAATACAAATGGGAAAACCAAATCCATTGCATCACTGGAAGATTTTTGAACGGACTTATATATTTTAATATGTGCTGAATCGATTCGGCTTGTTGCCCGCATCGAATCGCATCGTCCATGGCCTGCATCGGGATGCATCGCCGCATCGATTATTGTTGACACCAGTATTGCCTTACGCCACGGACAATGACATTCTCTTGTTTCAACAAGCTATCCTTTACCACCATATGCCCTGTCTTCTTTATATATTATATCCTCTGGTTGTCGTACATCTCTGACCATTCTTGGGGGTCATTTATATTGCTATTTTTGTGTAGCGATCGCAAATGCTACTCAGCCAACAAACACTTTTAATTCTTTCATTAATAAGAAATTTTATTTCTATAATTTATTTACACCTCCTCCTTACTAAAGTTGTTTTATGTTTTTTTACAACAAAAAAGGTAACAACAGTGGCAGTCAGATACCATTTAAAAGAATTTTTTTAATAAAGACGCGCACCTGGTCTACCTCCCACATACTAAACAGGAAGCAGCTAACATCACTTTTTTGTTATTGGTTCACTGACTTGTCTTCCCCCTGTGGGCTTTCTTCTGTCTTTTGGCAGGCACATGCTGAATGTAACCTGGGAGCACAACGACTTTTCCTTCAACGCTAACGGCTATCTGGTGAAGCCGGCGATGAACATCATCACTTTGGATCGAGAGAGGCAGTGGGACAAGGTAATGAACGCCTGCAGCCCAAAAGTTCAGAACAAGTAGACTTGGTGTTTGAGCGGCGGCGGCTAATTTCCTCCGTCAGTGAACTCGTTATTGAGGCCAGTTAGAGGCTGCGCTCACACCATTGAAGCAATTAATGAAGGATCGTCTCTGGCACTATTCAACTCTGTCTGTCCAGTCCACACACTTGAGCGAGTTGATTTTTAGAGGTGTGCATAAATCACGCAGCTTAGCAGTCATTTTAGGTTTCTTGCTAATACTATAGATGAAGTCAGATTACATACAGTATTTGTTGAGTCGGTTATTGTTTTTCTCTTTTTTGGGGGGGCATTCCCTAAATCCAAATTTATATCATTCAGTGGTCTTTGAAAGCACTTACTGTATAGGCAGTGTTGATAATCTCACTATAAAAAAGTAATTGCCGTAATTTTCGTACTATAAGGCACACCCACCAAATTTGACACAAAAACGGCATTTGTTCATAGATAAAACGCACTTGACAATAAGCTGCAGCTGTCCTTACTGTATTATGGGATATTTACACCAAAATATATTAACCGGAAACATTTAATTTGATAGCGGGATAATAAGACTGTCATAAGACCAAATAAACCACCATGAAGCTTTGAACCAATTGGCTGCAAAGCTTCATTGCTTTAAGAAGCTTCATTTAGCCATCGCTGATCCCTTTAGGGATTGACTCTTAATACAAGTTGATATGCTGCTGTTGACAGCAAGGGAGACATTCAACCTTTGCTACCACCTGCTGTCAACACTGTTGTTGTCCAACATGCCTCCTAGTATGCATTGCATCATTTCAGATGTAAATAACAATCAAAATTCATGTTCTGACCTCATTATTTTTCCAGATACTGTTCTAGTTGTTTCATTAATTTCTATTTATAGCATTTGGTAACACTTTATTTGACAGTGGACCATAAGACTATCATAAGACCATCATAATTATGACATGATACTGTCATGAGCATTAATCAATGCTTATGGCAGGTATCATTTTATGTCATCTGGCAAAATAATCTCACTTTTGAATTGATGTAAAAGATCTGAGCTGGACATAAATGGAGTAGGGCTGCAACTATCGATTATTTTAGTAGTCGATTAATCGATAAACCATTAGTTCGAATGATCGAGTAATCGGATAAGGAACATGAAAAATTAAATTACCTGAGCTGAGCCTCAAACGGTATAAAAAAATAAATAAATGAGGATCTATGTACAACAAAAGAACAATTGGCTAACTTACATTGCAAAAGTCCGCTAGTTTAAATGCTATAAAATGCTAACTTTTTTTATAATGCTTTTAACAAAAGGTTCAGACACATATTCCCACAAAAATAGGCTAAATATACCTATAAACTAAATTACGAATGCATTAAAAAAAAAATTAGCTCAAACAAAATTTAGCTTATGTTGGTCTTAACAGGGAGCACCTGAATTCAGCCATGTGAATTGAGGCTGAATAGAAGGCAGTGTATCCACCCAAATCAATAAAACTAAATGCAAACACTTTCAAAATAAACCATTACAACGTCACTTTAATTAAACGATTACTCGAAGCAGCAAAATTTAATTCGAATATTTTTTTCTAATCGAATACTCGAGTTAATCGATTAATCGTTGCAGCTCTAAAATGGAGTTAATGACATAATTTGCCAGGTGACACTTAATGACATCTGTCATATGCATCCATTAATGCCCATGATAGTGCCATGTCATAACTATGACGGTCTTATGACAGTTTTATGACACCTCTGTCAAATAAAATGTAACCTATTAATCCAATTAATCAACAAATAAGCCGCACTGGACTATAAGCCGCAGGATTCAAAAAGAGTAAAAAAAAAAAGTAGCGCTTATAGTCCGAAAATGACGGTAGTTACAGCTACAAATTACTTCTCCAAGTTAGTAACACAGTTGCCTCAACGTAAGAGTAATTAGTTACTCGGCAAAGTAACTGACCATGTTCTACACCGTAATACATGATCCATTTTATAACGTCTTTTACATCAAATATGTGTATAATAGCTGACTGAATTGATTTTTTCATTAAAAAAAACAGTCAACCCCTTTTACATTTTTTGTTTAATTTCACCTACGAATATAAGAGTGTAATGGTATACAAATTTTAACGTTCAAATTCTGTGAGAAAAAAAGTTTCTCCTGTTGTACTGAACTCGCACCAAATCGTCTAGTATGCAGTGCTGGCCAAAAGTATTGGCACCACTGCAGTTCTGTCAGATAATGCTCCTTTTTTCCCAGAAAATAATAGCAATTACAAATGCTTTGGTAGTAATATCTTCATTTATTTTGCTAGCAATGAAAATACACAAAAGACAATGGGGGGAAAAAATTAAATTATTATCATTTTACACAAAACTCCAAAAACGGGCTGGACAAAAGTATTAGCACCCTTTATAAAATCATGTGATGTTTCTCTTATTTGTGTAATTAAAAGCACTTGTTACTTACCTGTGGCACATAACAGGTGTTGGCAATAACGAAATCACACTTGCAATCAGTTAAAATGGATTAAAGTTGACTCAACCTCTGTCCTACGTTCTTGTGTGTACCACATTGAGCATGGAGAAAAGAAAGAAGACCAAAGAACTGTCTGAGGACTTGAGAATGAAAATTTTGAGAAAGCATGAAAGCTCTGAGATTTAAAGGGTGCCTTCTCCAAACTGTCAGATCTCTCTACAGGTGTTCTATAGGATTCTGGTGTGGACTCATTGCTGGCCACTTTAGTAGTCTCCAGTGCTTTCTCTCAAATCATTTTCTCATATTCTTTTTTAAGTGTGTTTTGGGTCATTGTCCTGCTAGAAGACTCATGACCTCTGAGGGAGACCCAGCTTTCTCACACTGGACCCTACATTATGCTGCAAAATTTGTTGGTAGTCTTCAGACTTTATGATGCCATGCACACGGTCAAGCAGTCCAGTGCCAGAGGTAGCAAAGCAACCCAAAAACATCAGGGAACCGCCACCATGTTTGACTGTGGGGACCGTGCTCTTTTCTTTGAAGGGCTAATTTTTTTTCCTGTAAACTCTATGTTGATGCCTTTTCCCAAAAGCTCTACTTTTGTCTCATCTGACCAGAGAATATTCTTCCAAAACGTTTTTGGCTTTCTCAGGTAAATTTTGGAAAACTCCAGTCTGGCTTTTTTATATGTCCGGGTCAGAAGTGGGGCCTTCCTGGGTATCCTACTGTAGAGTCCCTTTTCATTCAGACGCCTACGGATAGTACGGGTTGACACTGTTGTACCCTCGGACTGCAGGACAGCTTGAACTTGTTTGGATGTTAGTCGAGGATCTTCAGCCACCATCCGCACAATCTTTCGTTGAAATCTCTCGTCATTTTTTCTTTTCCGTCCACATCTAGGGAATGTTAGCCACAGTGCCATGGGCTTTACACTTGTCGATGACACTGCGCACGGTACACACAGGAACATTCAGGTCTTTGGAGATCGACTTGTAGCCTTGAGATTGCACATGCTCCCTTACATTTTTCCTTCTTAAAAGTCCTCAGACAGTTCTTTTGTCTTCTTTCTTTTCTCCATGCTCAATGTGATACACATAAGGACACAGGACAGAGGTTGAGTCAACTTTAATCCATTTTAACCTGCTGCAAGTGTGATTTAATTATTGCCACAGGTAAGTAAAAGGTGCTGTTAATTACACAAATTAGAGAAGCATCATATGATTTTTCAAAGGGTGCCAATACTTTTGTCCGGTCCATTTTTGGAGTTTTGTGTAAAATGATAATGTTTTGATTTTTTTTTCCATTCTCTTTTGTGTTTTTTCCTTGGAAGCAAAATAAATGAAGATATTCCTATCAAAACAAATGCAATCATTTTTGGGGGGGAAATTGAGCATATCTGACAGAATTGCAGGGGTGCCAATACTTTTGGCCAGCAGTGTAATTGTGTGTTTATCTATGAGCATCTGGTAACAGTACTGCTTGCGTACAAGGATTTTTTTCTTCCATTGTTTTATCTAGGTAGGGACCGGCACTAGACTGCGGGCTTTTTTTCCACTGTTTGTGTAGACAGCAAATACTGTATAAACCTTTTGAACTTTAAGGTCTGGGCAGATCGACTCAGCAGCACCATGTGGTGCTTCCGGGGGATTCATCCCGGCCGGCCGGCTTTTTATTAATCTTTCCTTAATAAATGTATATATTTTAAGTGATTATTGCTTTCTTTTTGTTCCTGAATTGTGTGTCGTCATCTCCTGATACTTAAGAGAATAACAGAACATGTAAAAAGAAAAAAATCGACTTTTCCTTCAACAGTCAAAATTGATTGGACGTCAATGGCAGCCAATGATTTCATACTTAAAAAATACACTAAATACATTTTAAAAACTTTACTTTTTTCACCCGATTTAATCTTCTAAAAATGACATAGTCCGGCTGGAATCCGCTCACATGTTCGGATCAGAGACATCCCTAGTTTCAAGTTTTCAAGCAAGAGTTTCAGATACAATGAGTACACGACAGCAATAATGAATCACAATGAATCAGAGTTTATTACTCTAAACAAACTTACCACACATTAGCTGCGGATGAATCAAGTATCAATCCATCTACGGCTCATTCTGCTCCTTAACGCTTGAGCAACAGTCAACATTTGCGTGTTGATTGCAGCATTAATTACCCGACGTTTACGAGCAAGTTTAGGGCCACCTAAAATCAAACGCTGTCAGCAGCAGTGCTGCATCAAGCTAGCATTTTCGCAAGCCGGGTTGCAAAAGCTCAACCCCGCGCCGCACAATGATGAACTTTACATCAACCTCAGCAAAAGATTTCAAGCAGATTCTTAACAAAACTCAGTGCCACATTCACCGACATTTGGCACTCGTACAAGCAACGGTGCCGCTAAGCTTATCTGTCACGCTTCAGGCGTTCTTTGTTCAACAACATTCTTTATCCTCACATCGGATTTCACCTCCTGATCAGAACTTATTTTCATGATGGTGCCTACTGATCACCTTTCCTTGAATGATGTGAGCGATTACACTCAAGGCTTGGTGGTGTTGTCGAGTTCCCCCTCTGGTGCTGAGACAATTTAAAGTGATGCACCTCGAGTTGGACACTTCAGCGTCTTTTAATGAACCTTAAATCAGCGGAATGTCCTCGTTAGAGTGCTCATCGTTCAGCAGGTGTCGAAGAAAGTCTCGAAGATGGACGAGAAAGCACAAGAGGGGATCTAGAAGCCCCGCAGGAGGAAGACCAGGACAAGTTGGAGTCCTCCTTCTTCCATTTTGTCCTTAGTATGGCGTTTATGACTATTTTAACCCGTACAGGGACAGTGGTCACTATGTGGACAGCCAGTTGACGCTTAAGACCTTTTGACCCTTGATAAAGCAAGTGACTATTTTTGGTCATTTAAATAAACTTAGATATTAGCAATTATTATTATTACATTGTTTATAAATTGTTTATCATTATAGTATTATATACATAGATTGAAGGAATCTGATCTTCTAGCCCAGGGGTGGGCAAACCGGACCTCGAGGGCCGCAGTGGGTCCTGGTCTTTGTTCCAACAGACCAAGCACAGATAGTTTAACCAATGCGGTTTCAGCAGAAATGAGAAACACCTGACTGCAATTGACTGATTGCACTTGTAAAACAGCAGATTGGTGAAAAGGTATCCCCTTAATGGGTTGCAACAAAAACCCACTGCGGCCCTTTGTGGAATAGTTTGCCCACCCCGTTGTAGCCAGAACGCCGGAATCGCACCAGCCGAACCGCCGGACCCGCGCTGGCGCAGCTCCAATGGCCCAGACCGGCGGGAACCCAGCAATCCGGCCAGAAGGCCAAACTCCGTGCGTTCACCTTAGTCCTAACCCTTTGTACTGACTCCGTTTTGAAAGGTTTGAAGAAGGCTCAGAAAGGGAGAAACAGACTCAGGCGAGGAGGCAAACTCGTTCCAATGTCACCATGTCAGAAGTCAACAAAAGGTTCCCAAGAGAAAATGACAACGCTTAGTTAACACTTTAACACCGAACGTGTTGGCGGCGACGTGTTTACGCATATCATCTTTGAAGCCTCGTCACACTGTAATTACGTCACCCACGTGCCGCTGGTGGTTCTCATTTGAAAGTGCAGAAGTTGATGTCCACACCAGTTTTTATTTGGAGTCGACCAAGTAAAACGGGAGATAATGTCATTTGAGTTTTATAGTTTTATTGCATTCATTAATAAGCATTAAAACGCTGCATGGCCCATGTGTTTATCTCCATATTTCCATCATTTCTTGTCCTTTTTCAAAACCGAAAGCAGCACGAAAGACTACATATCCCAAGAGCCCTTGTGAGGTCAAGTAGGACAAACCTAATGTGAACATTTTTAATGAATTGCCGAGCGAGGCGCCACCTAAGGAAAGGGAGACATGCAAAGCGATCACCGGCCGGTTGGACTGAGCGAGCGACTTTGAAACATGCGGAATGTATCGAAAACTAAATTCAGCACAAGCTAATGCATTATTTCATTAACTCAAGGAAGAGGATGAGACGTTTTTGTCGTTGTTTTCCTCGGATCAGTAGGCGTCTCGGCGAGTAGAAGTGACAGCGCACAAACAGCGGAAGAGTGGGCTGTGCGATGTGTGTTCAAGAGGAAACTATTGAGTTGGAAAAAAAAAATAATATTTTTTTATTGAGTCGCTTGCCTGAAAAAATTGAACTGAAATACTTGTCATTATTTTTTTAAATACTTTTTTTCAAGGTTATATTTGATTTTTTTTCTTCATTATCAATCTTTTCAATTTGTATATAGATGTTTGTGTTCGAGAAGCTTGATTGCATGTATATACTTTTGATAAGGTGATGGGTACAATACCTAACCTCACAAAGAGATATCCTCTAAACCCTTTTTGTGTTAGATGATGTATGTACAGTGGGGAGAACAAGTATTTGATACACTGTCAATGGGTTTTCCCATTGGCAGTGTATCAAATACTTGTTCTCCCCACTGTGTGTATATGTATATATATATATATTAGGGCTGTCAAACAATTAAGATTTTTAATTGAGTTAATTACAGCTTAAAAATTAATTAATCGTAATTAATCGCAATTAATCGCAAAATGCCATATTTTTCTGTCAATTATTGTTGGAATGGAAAGATGAGACACACGACGGATATATACATACAACATACTGCACATAAGTACTGTATTTGTTTATTGTAACAATAAATCCACAAATGCCATTGTTAACATTCTTTCTGTTAAAGTGATCCACGGATAGAAAGACTTGTAGTTCTTAAAAGATAATTGTTATAGTTACAAGTTATAGTAATTTTATATTAAAACCCCTGTTCATTTTTTTTGTTTTAATAAAATTTGTAAAATTTTCAATCAAAAGTAGAGTTAATATAATAATAATTTTTACGTGTATTTTGCATAGCTATTTTGATATGGAATGCCAGTTCATTTTGCATTGTTGTTTAACTGTGTGTCAGAATAGGGCCTCATTACTATAGACTGAAGTGCTTTTCTTTTTGTGAACTCACAAAATTTAAATTAAATTAAATTATTATTATTATTTTTTTTGGGGGGGAGAGATAGGAATATTATTTTTGTTGTGCTTTCACTAGACGATACTTATGTTTGTTGTGAAGGAGAAGCTTATGCCAATAAACGGCGCGGTCCAAAGAACGCCTGTGTCCACTCGCCTTTACTGTATAACATATATCTGTACATATCTTACCCAAAATACAACAAGAGACAAATAATTGCCACTAAAAGAAAGAAAACTTACCGAAATATGTGTGGAGCACAAATAGCAATTTGCATTGCATTGTGAATACAGCATAAACGTCTCACAACTACTAATTCTCCCACGTTTAGAAGAAATAACAGTATGAGTATGGAACGCGATGCCCCCAAGCGGCCGGTGGCATTCTCTTCACTCTTAATGTCCATAAACGGCCTCAGTGTAATCTGTTTAAGGCAATCGGCGAGCAGGTCATTTAGTGCATGCGTTAATTGCGTCAAATATTTAACGTGATTAATTTAAAAAATTAATTAACGCCCGTTAAAGCTATAATTTTGACAGCCCTAATATATATATATATATATATATATTTATATATATATAAAATGTATATATATATATATATTTATATAGATTTTTTTTTTTTTTTTAATTCTCACTATTTTGCACCGTATATACTATATAACCTGTTTTGACCAGTTTGTGTAAAGGCCAAAAACGCCTATGACCATACCTGCTGTTTGTGTTGAATTGTCAAACAAAATTATTCAGTCTTATCTTTCTCTATTGAATGTTTATGCTAACAAGTTGAATAAATATTATCAAGCTTCAAAACGGTTGGTCGAGCATGTTTGGTTGTCAGTGGGACATCAACATGACAAATTTTGAAAAAAGATTTTGGGATTTTTTTGTCTTTTTGGGTCCAAAATGTTGATTATAATTGGTCAGTGAAGAAAAGAACAGATTGGACATGGAGGTTATGGTGTCCTGAAAAAAAAGGGACCCAACCTGGCCAGTGTGAACAATTTTTTCTTTGAAATATAAAGGCAACCTCAAAGGCATGCAAATTCAGCCAAAATAGGCTTAGGTGTTAAAGGGATAAAAATTCAGTCTTTTGAAGGCTCTCGCGGGGTTGGCCATGGGCAGGAAGAAGGGTGTGTTTGGAATTATTGTCTGTTTGTGGATTGGACAAGAGGATTCGGGAGTTACTGTTGTCTGGGCAACGAGGGTTTGGATTTTGTCACCTCAGCGTCAAAAGGGCTCTCGGAGTCTTGTCAGTCGTGTTATCAGTTGGATATCGGGCGTTCTCTGGTGCTACTTGTGTTGGGTCAGAGCGTCCCGCCATTTGTTTTTGACCGTCCGGGAGAACTGATTGCGAGAGTTGGTGCGTCAATCTTGCTCTTGGAACTCTAGTTTCTTTCCCTACCGAACAGCGGGTGCCACTTAGCTGCCCCTCCGTCATAAAGCACTCACAGGAGGACAAACTTTGAGCATCAACGTTAGTCCATTCGCCTCCTTCCAGTTAAAATGTATTGGACATTTTGCGCCTTCAATGGCACTAAAACATGAGTATTCACAGCCTGTTCTCCTGGTTTAAAATAATTGGAGGTCCTTTAACAATGAACCTTTGAGTTCAATGGGTACCCTGTCTTTGAATGACTGATAAAAACAAATGCATTGTATTTTTAGGATCTTAGGGTAATTATATCTGACCAGGAGTTTTAGTAACCATGATTTCGTGTTTCAAATTAAATTTTCAAGTCTAAAAAATGTGAAGTTTTCAAATTAGGTCCTCAAGCCAGGTTTTCCTTAATTCCGAAAACTACCTGAAAAGCTGTCTGCTTCCCATCCAGGATCAGAATCAAAGCAGGAAAAGGGAAAGCAGATGTTGTTGTCACAATGCATCTAATTGTCTAAATGTGTAAAGCAATTTCATAAAAGTGGAGAAACCTAATGACTTTGTGGTCTCACTGTCACTCAAGCTTATCGCATCAGTTGGTTTGTCTTTCAAGGATGCATTTACCGCGAGCAAAACCGCAGGGACGACACCATTTTCATCTCAGTGTATTTTGCAGCCTTTGAAATTCAGCTGGACTCGATTTAGAGGCTCCGAGGTAAACAGCGGTGCTGACCGGCCTCAAACATCCAGAGAGAATTGTGTGTTTGCTTGCCCTTTTCCTGCAAATGATTTATCTTCATTGAGAGTTGTCGTTGTAGTACGGTACATTCTTTGTTGAGAAAAAAAAAGTAATTAGACGGTCAAGTTAAGATGACGACATTCATCATGCTGACATCTTATTCAGCACGAAACAAACGTGACGGAGTTTGGTGCCTGGCAAGGACTGCTCCGGTGCAGTGGTTCTCAAACTTGAGCCAGCAGGCCGATGAAATGATATGGAATGAATTATGTATTATAATTTAACCACAAATAAGATGGTAAACCAGTGGCGGAACAAATGTGAACAGGGCACGGGTGCGTTGAGAATAAACGGGCCCCCTGAGGTGTAAGTCCAGAGGATGGGGGTTTTAGTGGATTAATAGATATTTTAACACTTAAACATTATATTCCAGCTCCAGTTTACCTTTCTGTTTGACCCTCCACTTGCCCAACTACGCCCCATTTTAGCCCGCAAACCGAGCCCCCTAGGAGTCCTGGTGTATGTGAGTGTATGGGTGTATATTTTAACACTTAAACACTATATTACAGCTCCGCGCATCATATTACCTTTCTGTTTGACCTTCCCCTTGCCCAGTGTTGTCACGGATTACTTTAAAAAGTAATCTAATTACTGATCACACCTTAAAAAGTAATCTAGTTACTTTACTGATTACTTTATTATCAAAGTAACTAAGTTACTTTAAAAGTAACTTATCAGTTACTTTTTACCAATTTTTTTTTCCTTTTGCTGCCTCAACATAAATATAACTGAAAAATGTCATCGCGTGTAATTGAGTTTTTCACATAAGGCTTAATCTTTGAGTTAGCGGGGGTTTAATTAGTCGACCAGCCATTGACTCGCCCTAGCTTAGCCATTCCGGAGCCCTAAAACTAACAAATAACTGACAAATTGCACAAAATTTGTTTAAATCAACTCCAACGACTAATTAAACCCCCGCTAACTCCAAGATTAAGCCTAATGTAAAAAATTCTGAACTTCCCCTTTGAAATAAAGACCTAACCGTTAAAATGTCTCCAAAAGTTGTAAAGCAATAAAACAAACAATAAAAATTAATGAAATGAACAAAAATCCTACAACGTAAAGTTGCCAGAGGAGGCAAGATGGATATTTAGAATTTCTTTAAACCTAAGCTTTCAAACGCTGCCAACAACAACTTGAACAGTTGATTTAACTCGAACAGTATCAAGATGTGTATATACTAAAGGTGTGCAAAATTTCCGATTCTTAGATTATTCGCGATTCGGCCGTGGAAGATTCGAGAACGATTCACAAACATCCAAATTCCGATTATTGAAATATGCCAAGTAAAGCGGAAGTACAACACACTCAGCGCGCCGCGCGGTCTTCAGGACGAAATGGAGCGAGAGTAGCTAAACATCATGCTTCTCATTACCCGGCCCCTCGGGTAATGCCAATGCTCAACTCACGGCTCTAGCTCAACTCATGCCACGAGATAAAAAAAACACAACAACATACCTGACTGCTGCCGAAAAGCTGCTACAAAGTACAGCCACATAATGTTACGGTAGATATCATTTATATAAGACTAGATGCGTTATAGATTGGGTAGTGTTAACAGCACATCTACAAAAAGCTAGATGCGGGCGTTAGTAAACGGCCGCCATCTTAAAGCAGTACACTTCCCTGCAAGGCTGTTGTAGTGAACCTTCCAAGCAAACCTAATTGACTTTTTATCTAAAATACTCCTAAATCAGTAAAATATTGACTTGAATCTATCTTTAAAATAGTTTTAAAACTATTGGGAAATTATGGAATAACGGGAGCAATTTTAACAACTTTAACGGTTGATTCACAACATTAAATTAATTGAATGTAGTTTAAAGCTGCTGATACAGAATGGGGACTGGAGTTTTTTTATTTAATGTTATTTTTGTATATTTGTTTACTGCTATATGTTAACTTGATACTGAAATAGTAGTTTGGTTTAGCCTGAGAGTATTTTTGAACAATTTTGGGACTAATGTACCAAAAAAAAAAAAAAAAAAAAAGGAGGGGGTGCATCAATAATCGTTTTATAATCGAATCGGAGCCTCTGAATCGTAATCATAATCGAATCGTTAGGTGCCCAAAGATTCCCAGCTCTAGTATATACATATATGTACAGTATTGGCCAAAAGTTTGGAGACACCTCAAAGGTGGATACTTTGAAGAATGTAGAACACAAAACCTGTTTAGTTATTTCACTTTTTTTGCCATTCCACATGTTCGTTCATAGTTTTGATGTCTTCAGTGAGAATTTACAATAGTAGTGAAAATATATAAAACGCAAAAATCATGAAGTGTGTCCAAACTTTTGACTTTTGTTTCAGTCTTCCACATGGTTTTCCCTCAGTCCCACAAATGTAAAACTTCGCCTATGATTACAATCTTTAAGTATAAAATGTACATGATTACACATATTATAAAGGCTGGTTACAAACTGTAGAAGTGCCGGCTGTCTCGTTACCTGTCGGCTTTGAATCGAGTTTTTTCGCATTGTGCTGTAATTCCAAGTGCTTCCTTGTTAAATTGGATGTCGAGTTTTTAGCGGCTGACAGTCTTTCTGAGCCTGCGCAGAGTTTGCAACGCACGGAGATATTTTTGTCCTCTTTACTGGACGGATATGTGAAGTAATGGCTGTATCTCCAGTGAACAAATGCAGCCGTTTGTTGTATCTCTCCGGCTCTTTTACTGTTAGCATCCTGATAGGTAGCCACTAGCCAGGCTATGTTGTTGACCGCCGTGGGAGACGGCGCGCCCACAGGCAGGATGGTAATACACGTGACCCGTTTTTTTCCCCCCGATGAGAAAACGTGAGATGTGATGTCACTCCCAAACTCAAGCGCAGTATTTTCAAATGCTTTTCATACATGACTACAATATTCTTTATTCTACATACAGTATGAGGCAGCAACAACAAAATAGTAACGCACAGGCACCGAGGAAACTAATCAGATTACTGGCTTGGAAAAATGAGCGCGTTAGATTGCTCGTTACTGAAAGAAAGTAATCAGATATGCGTAACTGACAACACTGCCCTTGCCCAACCACGCCACCTTTCCGCACGCAAACCAGGCCCCTTAGGCTACGTCTACACTCGGACAGATAATTTTCTCCAGGGTATTTTGCCGACTATTTTTATACCTGTCCACACTTACGTTTAAGATGCGTTTAAGGGCTCCCCGCTTCTGCAAGGTACCCCTGTATTTGCGCAAACTACGCATGCTTAGAAAGGCGCAACCTCATGTGTTACGTCATCGCCAGCGCGGTTTACCTCTGAACCGGACTCTCATTACTCGCCGGCGAGAAATTTCGAAATGAACTGTAATAAAACGCTCATCTCCGTGTAATCCGTGATGGGAGGACCAACAACTGAATTGAAGCATATTATTGCGACGCACGTTTGAAGGTTCAATATAACTGTGTTTATGCATGATCAGCTCATGCCGCGTCTTGATCGTCCGCCTCCATTGTTTACAATGCCGGCGTACCGCACTAAAAATGGCGATTGCACGCTTCATGACCTCACTTCCTTAGTACTCGATTGTTGTACGGAGACAGCAGTCCATACTAAGCGGTGGGTAATATTACTCCTACATTATTCATGTAACAACTAATCCGGACAAGAGGTATATTTGTGAAGCCGACACTAGCCGTATGGTCTAACTAATTCCACGTTTAAAGGGATCCTCGATCTTAAAGACATGTCGGCTCTAATAAACCACAAGTGTTCCCTTGTACTAAAATATGTTGTTAGAAACACATAAAATGTTAAATCAATGGCAATGTTTTATAATAGTTAGTACATATTTTGACCGATTGTTGGCGCCATGTTTTGCCGACTCGGAGTGATGACGTAATTGGGATGTTTCCAGTGTAAAACAATTGTGTATTGCTGCTTAAATTCGCTAAGTAAAATGCCAGCCACGTTGTGCTGCTTTTGGATGCAATTTCCAGTCAAATGGAAACAAGGGGAGTGATGTCAGTCTTCACAGATTTCCTACTGACAAGAAGAGGAGAAAGGTTTGGGAAAATGCCTGTAGACTGACAAAACTTCCCAAAGACCAAAGGCTTTGTTCTCGCCATTTTTCTCCTACCGCGTTCGAGGCTTTTAGTTGACGACAGCTTATGAAAGAGCTAACCGTAGCGGCTGGATATAAATGGAGACTAAAATCAAATGATGTTGCAACTATTTTCCCTCACAAGAAGCCTCAACACCACCAAAGACAAGAAACTCCTGGCCGCTCTCTTAAGCAGGCAAGCCGCTCCTGTCGTTAGGTAGGCGAACCTTCGGGCGTATCGCTAGTCACAGAGGAAGCCAATAATTCACCTGTACTGTCAGTTCATCCGGTCGATCCCAGGATTTTTTCCCGTCAGATGACAAATTTAACGAGGACAGTCAGCCGCGACACGACTCCGATCTTGACTATCACACGTGTGCATTCATAGTTTTATTACCTTCAGTGAGTTTATAATGTCAATAGTCATGAAAATAAAAATGCACGAATGACGAGGTGTGTTCAAACTTTTGGCCTGTACTTTATGTAAAGCACACACCAGCTCTGGATGCTAACAGTCTACATAATTATGTTGGAATAAGTTTGATCACGCAGTAGCTCACCTTGAAGATCTGCTAACAAAAACCGGAGTTCTCAACAGCATACACTCTCTTGCTCCATTGTCATTGAGTCAACAAGAATGGCGACCTATCAGTTAAAATAATTTTACAAATTTTAATAAAATGAAAACATGAAGAGGGTTTTCAATATCAAATTATAATAACTCATACTAGCATTTATCTTTTAAGAATTACTTGTCTTTGAGATCGAGGATCCGTTTAAGACTATTATCCGTCCTAGGACAGATAATTCTCTCCAGGGTATTATGCTGACTATTTTTATACCTGTCCACACTTACGTTTAAGGTGCGTTTAAGCCCCCGCTTCTGCAAGGCACGACTGCATTTGCGCATACTACCCATGCGCAGAAAAGAGCAACCTCATATGTTACATCATCGCCCATGCGGCTTACCGCTGAACCGAAAACTCATTACTCGCCACAAATTTCGCATATTACTACACCCTCTAGACTAGGGATGTCCCGATCCAGGTTTTTGCACTTCCGATCCGATACTGATATTGTTTTGCACTTCCGATACCGATACCGGCCGATACCGATACCGGCCTATCTGAGCATGTGTTAAAGTTTAAAGTTATTTAGCCTCCTTATTTAGTTGTCAGACTCATGTTGAAAAGAGTTTTAGTACACTTGATAACAACTAGCCCGCTGAATTAGGTGAGTTTGAATAACACACAACGGTTGGTAACAAGAAACTGACCTGTTTATTCAATGACAAACACAAAACATTATAAATAACTAACAGAAATGACATAGTCAGTCAGTAAATGTGCAAATAATATTGAAAACTGTCTTAAAAAAGCAAAACACACAAACAAACTCAGTGGAAAATCCCACAAACCCCCCCAAGCTTTTAGATACTTTTAATGTTTCGTACATTAGTTACGACTATATAAACGACTATTTCAGTATCAAGTTAACATTTTAAAACAGTAAATAAAATACTCAAGTCCCAATTCTGTAGCAGCAGCTTTAAACTACATTCATTTAATTTTGCGAATCAACTGTTAAAGTTGTTAAAATTGCTCCCGTTCTTCCATAATTTCCCTTCTGTCTGCTTTCGACATGTGAAAGTTTTAAAACTGTTTTGAATATAGATTCAAGTCAAGATTTCGCCGATTTAGGAGTATTTTAGATAAAAAGTTAATTAGGTTCGCTTTGGAGGTTCACAACAGCCTACTAGGGAAGTCTCCTGCTTTAAGATGGCGGGCGTTTACTAACGCATCTAGTTTTCCATACTTCAATGTTGCTAATGCCATCGAGTCTGTCATTTTGCATCTAGTTCTATATACATATGATATCTATTATCTACAGTAAAATGATGTTGACGTAGTTTGTAGCGGCTGTCAGCAGCAGTCAGGTATTCTTGTGTTTTTTTATCCAACGGCATGAGTTGAGCTCAAGCCGTGTGTTGAGCATTGGCATTACCCGGGTCTATGACAAGCATGATGTTTACTCTCGGGACGCAATGCGGTCCGTTTCTCATTGCGTCCCGAAGACTGCGCTGTGTATTTGTTCCGCTTTAAAATCGGAATATGGATGTTTGTGAATCGTTCTCGAATCTTCCACGGCCGAATCGCTCAAGGATGTAATGACGGCTGGGCATGTTGTACCGTGGTTCTAAGTGTTGGATGGTGCGTCTTTACTCACGAGAGATAATGGCTCGTCATCCAGAATGAATTCTTCGGCAATGACTCTTGATAAAGTCTCTCGGTAAATTGGGAGACGGTAATGTAGTGTGTTAAAAATACGGACCGGATTTTAGGGAAACCGAAGCAAAAACTGGAATGGATTATGTAAATCGGTGCGCTGGAAAACCCAGACCGGAGTTTAAAAAGAAACTGGATCGGAAGTCTGGATCGGAATTTTTCCGTGTCGGCCGATCCCATACTGATGCGTATTTTTTTGCCCATATCGGCATCCGATCCAAATATCGGATCAGGACATCTCTAATCTACACTGTCATTATTTTGTCATCACTGTTTTTTTTCGTGAACGCAATTGAACGCATCACGTAGGAGCGAGAGTGAAGGGAGAGCTCGCTCAGCTTTTATAAACAGTCACCGAGTTATGATTGAAATAAGCCTGACATCGTTACTTTGGATGTTACAATCGATGCTCAGCTCTCACCACTTGGAAAATAACAAATACAAGCATGTGGTGTGGCGCCACATATATTTCCTGGAAGCCGCAACCAGGAGTGCTTGTGCATAACACTGGCGATCCTGGAAGTGGTGACAGTTTTGACAGGCAGAAATGTCATGGAAAATAACTGATCGTGCGCCTCTTTGACTGGGGGAAGGGCCATGGAAAGAGGGTTACGACACTCTATGTTCTCACCGTGGGTGGTCACGTGGTTCATGTAGGGCACCAGTAGTTCCAAGCACAAGCAGCGCTATAGTGGTTTGCAATGGAACTGACAGCGATAACTGTGACATTTATGGAAAAATTGATAAAATCACGTATCTAAGTACTTGTTTGATTATGTCATTACATTATGACATATATGTAAGTGCTAGTTTTACATTTGGAGTGGTCAGGCGACAACTGAAAACTGAATAAACTCAGAAGGGAACTTTCCCATGTTGTGGAGTGAACGTATCATGTTTTTATTTGCATGAGCATGGGAAATCGACTTTTACATTGAAATGCAAGATGATTTAGGTCTTTCTTTTTTCACAACTAGAATACTGTTTTTCCAGAGAATGTCTAGCTTTCCTTGATTCACCTACCTGTGGTAATATATTTAACATAACGCCATGTATAACATATTTTGTTCCCAAGTTCTAAGTGGTAGTTCCAAGTTTGTTTTGTCGCATTGACATATAAAAACACTTCTGTTTCCCAAAAAGTTTGGGTTCGTGGTCAAGACTTTTAAATTCTATTTTCCACTTTTCTTTACTGTTGCTTATATATACAGTGGGGAAAATAAGTATTTAGTCAACCACTAATTGTGCAAGTTCTCCCACTTGAAAATATTAGAGAGGCCTGTAATTGTCAACATGGGTAAACCTCAACTATGAGAGACAGAATGTGGAGAAAAAAAAACTGATAATCACATTGTTTGATTTTTAAAGAATTTATTTACAAATCATGGTGGAAAATAAGTATTTGGTCAATACCAAAAGTTCATCTCAATACTTTGTTATGTACCCTTTGTTGGCAATAACGGAGGCCAAACGTTTTTTGTAACTCTTCACAAACTTTTTACACACTGTTGCTGGTATGTTGACCCATTCCTCCATGCAGATCTCCTCTAGAGCAGTGATGTTTTGGGGCTGTCGTTGGGCAACGCGGACTTTCAACTCCCTCCACAGATTTTCGATGGGGTTGAGATCTGGAGACTGGCTAGGCCACTCCAGGACCTTGAAATGCTTCTTACAAAGCCACTCCTTTGTTGCCCTGGCTGTGTGTTTGGGATCATTGTCATGCTGAAAGACCCAGCCACGTCTCATCTTCAATGCCCTTGCTGATGGAAGGAGATTTTCACTCAAAATCTCTCGATACATGGCCCCATTCATTCTTTCCTTTACACAGATCAGGCGTCCTGGTCCCTATGCAGAAAAACAGCCCCAAAGCATGATGTTTCCACCCCCATGCTTCACAGTGGGTGTGGTGAAATTCAGTATTCTTTTTCCTCCAAACACGAGAACCTGTGTTTCTACCAAAAAGTTCTATTTTGGTTTCATCTGACCATAACACATTCTCCCAGTCCTCTTCTGGATCATCCAAATGCTCTCTCGCGAACCGCAGACGGGCCTGGACATGTACTTTCTTCAGCAGGGGGACACGTCTGGCAGTGTAGGATTTGAGTCCCTGGCGGCGCATTGTGTTACTGATAGTAGCCTTTGTTACTGTGGTCCCAGCTCTCTGCAGGTCATTCACTAGGTCCCCCCGTGTGGTTCTGGGATTTTTGCTCACCGTTCTTATCATTTTGACGCCACGGGGTGAGGAGGGAGTTGAAAGTCCGTGTTGCCCAACGACAGCCCCAAAACATCACTGCTCTAGAGGGGATCTGCATGGGGAAATGGGCCAAAATACCAGCAACAGTGTGTGAAAATCTTGCGAAGAGTTACAGAAAACGTTTGGCCTCCGTTATTGCCAACATTATTTATTGAACAATTGGTGAAATTGGTGTCATAGTTCATTGTTTACACCTAACATTTTATAGATCAGTGGTTTGTGATGGTTGGTTGTGCAGCATGGTTTCCTCAAGGACCAAGAGCAGCAGAAAAATTGGATGGCAATGGTCAGTCGTCAAAACATGAAGTAAAAGGCTTTTATGTTTGTTTGTTACTATTTAAAAATGGGCTTAGTGCCCACAGCCAGCAGTCACCATCAGCAGGCACCACCAGCAGCACATGATTTGGATCATGAAAATGTAACCTAAAAAAATATATAAATTAAATTAGACGCAAATTCATAATAAAAAACTATTATTTGTTGACATCACTTTTCAATCCATACTGATCTCTAAAATATAATAATGTGAGGCATTTTGGTGTAAAGGATACAGGTTGACATGCATTGACTTGGTACTCTTCATGAGTTTAAAGCTTAAAGAATCAAGCTAATAAGCACATGAAAGCCGGTCGTCTACCAATACTCACAAATACAGATGAGTGTGTGCGAGGGTGAAAAAGCTGACAATTTAAAAACGGTAGTGACTTAATGAATTTATCCCTGGCGAAACACGATAGTTTTTTGTGTTTTTTTTTTTTATTCATTTTTCATTTAAACTCATTTCATTTCAGCATTTGAATAGTTGTCCACTGTTGTGTCCACGGTCTTTGAAATGGTTAAATGTACAGTATATTTTTCATGGAAATAAATATCATTTTGGATTTATTTTTGGAAGAGGGTCAGTATATAGTAGTTGTTATGTTTTACTAGCATGAACATTATAGGAGGGACCCTGGAAAAATGTCTCCCCGGCTCGGCACAGCTGTCAATTCTGCTCCTTAATTACGTATTCAGCTCAATTCCCCCACTGCTAGCAATTAGAATTAGCTAACCGGTTGTCGCGCGGCGCATAAAATTGCAAGTCTCTCTCCAGCTCGACCCGAAAATCAATTTCCTCTCAAGTGTCCGCAAACGGAGGCCGAGTCCTAACGCGCAGACCTTGCGAGGATGAGCGATAACGGCGGTGAGAGCGGCAAAATTGGGAACGGGGGTATTAAGATGGGAGATTGTGATAAAATAGCGTTATGCGGGAAAGGCGCATCCTCAGCACTTTCATCTCAAGCATTCTGGCTGAAAAAAAGCCTCATTGCTCACATGTGTCTCGATTTTTATTAGTGCTTTAAAAGGTGGCGTAGAAAGGATGTTTAAATGTGGCCCGGCTCCAAAGAGACATCACTTTGAGGTTTCTGCACATGTGTCGCCTCAGGTGGGGACGTACGAGATGAGCATCCTGCAGATGAGGTACCCGGTGTGGCCTCGCTACGGCTCTTACCTGGAGCCCGTGTCCGACTATCGGCACCTGACGGTGGCCACGCTGGAGGAGCGTCCTTTTGTTATCGTGGAGGCCGTGGACCCTGAAACTGGAACCTGCGTCAGCAACACTGTGCCGTGCCGACGACAGTCCAACAAGACTGAGGCGTGAGTTGACCGACCTGCAATATTGTCACCTGGGATTTTTATTTGCTCAACCGTATCCTGGCAAGGCAGATTGATTTTTCCATATATCCGCTACGAATATATTGCACATATCAATCTGGGAACGATCCAATCGAGGCCCGTTTCATGGGAGGAACCTTGAAAAAAAAAAAAATACACGGCTGCTGATTAGACGATGGCTCTTGATGCCAGCTGCTGATTTTCCGATGGCTGTTCTCGTCACACTCACCAAAACGTGGTTTCTTGTCAAAAAAGCTTTTAGTGATGTTCTTCTTTTTGCTCTTTGTTTAATGAGGAAATTAAGTGTATTTCAGGGGGAAAAAACCTGGGAAACTGACCTATCTACAAGAACCACAGCATTTAAGCAGATAGTTTTTTCCTGGTCACGTCTGAAGCTCCCACATCTTTCCCACAATTGGCTCGCCACCAGAAGGCCGCCAATCCACATTAAGCCACAGTGTTATCTATTGGTTAGTGGAAGGGGGGAAAAAAAGCTCGTTTCCTCTCAAAAACAGCTTTTCGTGACGTTCTTTGCATTTCTTTTAATGAGGAAATTAAGGATATTTCTGGCAAAACTTCAGAAATTGACCGTTGTATTAGAACCTCTTTGCATTGCGACATTGTGTTCAACTAGATGCTTCCTGGTCACGTCTGTAGCATAACTCCCGCCTCCTTTTCCTGATTAGGGTTGGGCATCTTTTGAATTTGAATGGTTCCGATTCCACGTCGTAGTTTATATTCATTTCTTTTGTATTAATTTCTTAACTTCTCAATTATTTTTTTAAATTTATATGAACTTGCAGTTAACTATGAATTTCTCACAGGGCTATTTTTTAACTTGTATATAAATGTCAGTCTTTGAATTTGAATATGCTGAAGTTTCTTTCCACAGGAGTGCACTTCCACAAAGATGTTTATTTTTCAAAAGCTCACGGAGAAAACATTTACACATATTCTTTTGCCTATGTTTTAGAGTGTCTTATGCTGCAGACATTTTTACATGTTATTGAGCTCCCACTAATGGGATAACCTTGTGCAGAATATCAAACAAACAAACAAACAAACAAAAAAACAACTTGTAAAACCCAGTCCAGATTAGCAGCCGGTACAGTATAAAATCAGGAACAGTTTTTGTTGAGGGACCGTGTCCTGTCCTGGGCTTGGTGGGGCGTTAGGGGTCCTGCAGCGTGCCATGCCGGTTGGGGGGCTGCGCACGCACTTATATCTAGGGACATTGTAGAGTGTTCGATCAGCCTACCATGCATGTTTTTGAGATGTGGGGAGAAACCAGAGTACCCGGAGAAAACCCACGCAGGCACAGGGAGAACTTGCAAACTCTACACAGGAAGGCCAGAGCCCAGGATTGAACCCTTGATCTTTGAGTAACATATTGTTCGGATATGCAAGTCGTACTAGGAAAAAAAATGTGATGTGCATATATTTAAATCGCACAGGAGTATTATTCGTATTTTGCGGGAGGATTTTATTTTCATCAAAGACCAAGAACAAACGTGGAGAAAAACAGGCTAAATAGAATTCTGTTAACTTAACACATTAACAGTTATTCTGATAACTATAGCCCAGAAAATTGGACTCTAGTCACAGGGACTTGGACTCGAAATTTGATGACTCGCAACTCGACTTGGAAAAAAAATGAAGACTCGGACTTCACTCGCTTGAGCCAGGAGGGCCCGAGACTCTAGACTGGACTCGACTTGTGAGGCAATAACTCAAGATTCGTCTCGAATCGTGAGACCATAACTCAAGACTCAACAAGCTGACTCAAAAAACAATCGTACATTGGTTCGCACCTGCTAATGATCCGCTTGGTCGCCTTGGCAACTCTTGCCACGCCCTCACGGAACGTCATGGCAATCAAAACTCAATCAAATTCCCTGAAGAAGACACTGTGTAGTTTGTTTGTTTTTTACATTGACTTACATTGACGATAAGGTTTCCCTCAAAGATAAACCTGAGTGTCTTATGGGTGGGTTGGGAAATAATGGTAAAGGCCTTGACTAACCTGTGACTCGACTCGACGTGACTCAACTCAACAACCTTTTGACTTGATACAACTCGTCTTCACAACCTTTGACTTGCCTACTCACAGGGGTGAAAGTGGGCCAGAACGGTCAGGAACGCAGTTCCAGTATAAGATTCAGGGCCAGAACGCAGTTCCGGTATAAGATTCAGGGCTGAAATGCTGTTCCGGTATACGGTGATTTGATTCCGAAAATATGACGGCAAATGTCAAAATGCTATGTAAAAAACTTTTTTTTTTTAATGCTAAGCTGCCACTCACGCATTTCATCTCTAGGAAGAAAACAATCTACCAACATCAGATTTACATACACAAGTGTTAACAACAAGCATAATAAAGTGCTTGTGTAGCGTAATCCGTTTCCACCGATATTTATTATTTATTTTATTCCACGGACGGCATGGAGGTTTCCCCAGCTGCTGCAGTTATCTGAGTCTGTCGATATGAGTCACGTCAATGTGCGAATGCACGCAGCAAAGCAAAACGCCTGGACTCGTTGAATTAATGCGGCCAAAAAAAGGGCAATGCAACATTAAATCGATCAAATCTTTAAGAGCAAAGAAAGAGGTAAGGAGGCTTATTTATCATATTTAGTTTTATTTCCTCTGATGGGGAGGTTCAGAACATCTTAGCTGTCAATGTGCACTTTGGACTTATATTTGTTCATTTATGTTAGGCTACTTATTCATTTCCTTATGATTTTTTTTAAAAAAAAGGCTATGTTTGCGCCATCTTCAAAATATATTCCATTTCACTCTGCATAATATAAGTCATTTGTACTTATTTTTCTGAATATATGTTACTTATTTCTTTAATATTAAAAAAAAAAAAGTAAATGTTTACATTAACTTCAATTTTAATATACATCCTATGTTCTCAAGTAGTTAAAATTTAGATTTGGCATTTAGTATGTGAGGAAAAGAGGGAAAATAAAAATTAGGAGGTGGAGTTTGGGGTTATTATCGTTTTTGTTAACTTTTATTTTGCAAATCATTGAAAAAATACAACAGAGAAAATCATTTTCTGTATGTGTTATAGAAATAACTGTGCTAAACAGTTTTCTTTGCATTTCAGTAGTTTAAGAGGTTTGACCCCCCCCCCCCCCCCACACACACACACACACACACAAAAATGAAAGAAAATAAATAAATAAATACATAAAATTTCTGGGTCCGTGTCAACCTTCGCGTCAGGGAGTTCCGGCAAGAAATTCTAGCCACTTTCACCCCTGCCTACTCGTCTTTAGAACCTTGTGACTCGGCTCAACTCGACATGTCCTCGAGACTCAACTCGATTTGCCCACAACAGGTAAGACTCGGGACTTACTTGTGACTCTGATCACAATTACTCGTGCAATTTTCTGCTATCGCCTATACACAACATAACTTGTTAACCAAAGCCTCGATCTCGCTCCAAATTACTACCAAATCTGAAAAAAATCTTCAGTTTCACTTCTAATCAATTTTTCCAACTGCAGAAGGAGAGGGCACACCTACAGCGGGATACCCACTTATAAGAAAAAAACACAAAAAAACATAAATAAGTAGCACTTGAGTATAAGTCGCAGGTCCAGCCAAACTTTGAAAAAAAGTGCAACGGATAGTCCGTAAATTACGGTACATACTTAGCGTTTGATTTGAATCTAATTTCTTATAATAATAATAATCCTAGTTCACAAAAAGAGCCTGTTTTCATGCCGGATGCTCTTCCTGACGCAGTCCCAGAGTTCATCCGCATAATACCCCCGCTCAAAGAAACCGAATCACTGGGGAATACATTTCTTAATAATTACAGAACAACTTGCTGATAAACATCCTCGAACGGATGACAAAAACCCCAACAGGGAACGCCATGATGACGAACAGCCTTTGGAGATTCGCAGTCAGCTAATTAAGAGTCCAAATGAGACCAGCGCTTGCCATCACCGTCTGGTCCCCGCAAGCACTCGGCGCGTTTAAAATGTCCGTCTTAATGGATTTCTTATCATACGTGAAGGTGTCATTAGGTGGGAGATGAAGAGCATCTTCCCCTGCAGTTGGCGTCATATTACTCACGTGCCGGCCGAGAGCGGAGCATCCTGGATCGAACGTTCATTAACGTTAGCGTGTTATCCGTTAACAGGATCGCGTTCCTTGACTGTTACGGAAGGCGCTCGTCAGGTCGAAATACTGACACGGTGTCTGACAAGCCCGCGGGGTGGAAACGAGTCAGTGGAGCGAGGTACTTGTTTGCGTTTGAAAAGGAGAAGGTCTGAGCGCTGAAATGGCTTTCCGGAGGGACTGGCGCCAAGCGGGAGGGCGCCCGCAGTTTTTGGGGCCAAGACGTCGGGCTCATACAAACACCCCAGAAAAAAGGATTCAAGAGCCCTATGAAATTCTAGCTTTTCTAGCACCTTACATAAGTGGTTTAAGTTTCATATCTAGATTATGGTTTCAAACCTGGGTTAAGGATTTTGGAAAAGAGTTTTGAAGGGATTCAGACACAGGTTTTTTAAAGGAACTTGTTAGGTTCAAGGCTGCCACAAACAATGATTTTGATAGTTGACTAATTATAAGATTATTTTTGTGGTGAATCGACTCATCGGCTTATGTTCTACAGTATATACAGTGATAGTGTTTTTTTGGGGGGTTAATGTGGACCAGAACCTCCCCGATAAGTGAAAAACATCGAAGTAGAATTTTCTTTTTTTTTCTTTTTCAAATAAGTATTTAGTCAACCACTAATTGTGCAAGTTCTCCCACTTGAAAATATTAGAGAGGCCTGTAATTGTCAACATGGGTAAACCTCAACCATGGGAGACAGAATGTGGAAAAAGAAACAGAAAATCACATTGTTTGATTTTTTAAAGAATTTATTTGCAAATCATGATGGAAAATAAGTATTTGGTCAATACCAAAGGTTCATAGTCAAAGTTCATCTCAGTACTTTGTTATGTACCCTTTGTTGGCAAGAACAGAGGCCAAACATTTTATGTAACTCTTCACAAGCTTTTCACACTCTGTTGCTGGTATTTTGACCCATTACTCCATGCAGATCTCCTCTAGAGCAGTGATGTTGTTGGGGCTGTCGTTGGGCAACACGGACTTTCAACTCCCTCCGCAGATTTTCTGTGGGGTTGAGATCTGGAGACTGGCTTGGCCACTCCAGGACTTTGAAATGCTTCTTACGAAAGCCACTCCTATGTTGCCCTGGCTGTGTGTTTGGGATCATTGTCATGCTGAATGACCCAGCCACGTCTCATCTTCAATGCCCTTGCTGGTGGAGGGAGATTTTCACTCAAAATCTCTCGATACATAGCCCCATTCATTCTTTCCTTAACACAGATCAATCGTCCGGGTCCCTTTGCAGAAAAACAGCCCCAAAGCATGATGTTTCCACCCCCGTGCTTCACAGTAGGTATGGTGTTCTTCAGATGCAATTCAGTATTCTTTCTCCTCCAAACACGAGAACCTGTGTTTCTACCAAAAAGTTCTATTTTGGTTTCGTATGACCATAACACATTCTCCCAGTCCTCTTCTGGATTATCCAAATGCTCTCTAGCGAACCGCAGACGGGCCTGGACATGTACTGGCTTCAGCAGGGGGACACGTCTGGTAGTGCAGGATTTGAGTCCCTGGCGGCGCATTGCGTTACTGATAGTAGCCTTTGTTACTGTGGTCGCAGCTCTCTGTAGGTCATTCCCCAAGTCCCCCCGTGTGGTTCTGGGATATTTGCTCACCGTTCTTGTTATCATTTTGACGCCACAGGGTGAGATCTTGCATGGAGCCCCAGATCGAGGGAGATTATCAGTGGTCTTGTATGGCATTTTCAAATAATTGCTCCCACATTTGATTTCTTTACACCAAGCGTTTTACCTATTGTAGATTCAGTCTCCCCAGCCTGGTTCAGGTCTACAATTTTGTCTCTGTTGTCCTTCGACAGCTATTTGGTCTTGGCCATAGTGGAATTTGTAGTGTGACTGACTGAAATTGTGGACAAGTGTCTTTTATTCCTACAATGAGTTAAAACAGGTGCCATTAATACAGGTAATGAGTGGAGCCTCGTTACACCTCGTTAGAAGAAGTTAGATCTATTTGACAGCCAGAAATCTTGCTTGTTTGTAGGTGACCAAATACTTATTTTCCACTCTAATTTGGAAATAAATTCTTTAAAAATCAAACAATGTGATTTTCTGTTTTTGTTTCCACATTCTGTCTCTCATGGTTGAGGTTTACCCATGACAATTACAAGCCTCTCTAAGCTTTTCAAGTAGGAGAACTTGCACAATTAGTGGTTAACTATTACTAATACTTATTTGCACCACTGTATAAGGCATGTTCTTTCACTTTTTTCCCACAGTATAATTTGAAAAAAAATCAAATAAATAAATATATATTTTTCTAATACCGTAATCTCCCGAATATAACGTGCACTTTTTTTCCCCAAAATCAACTTATAAAATCATGGTGCGTATTATAAACGGGTACATGGATGGAGACAGAAATATATATATATATATATATATATATATTACATATATATAAAAACCGTTTTTTTTTTTTGTTTTGTTTTTTTTTTTGACACGACCACGTTGTGTTGAAGAAACGTATGCGGCGACCCGTTGCCGACCATTACGGTACGTGATGTCACCATTTTGTTTCGGTAACACTTCACTCTAATCGGCTGAATGATTTTGTCCGTGTTAAATTCAGCTTTTTTCACTCTTCATAAAGCACAGAATTTAGTTTCTTGAACTCATTTGAGTCTACGTTTATTGCAGCTCCACAACTCGGACCATAACAAACGTAAGCACACAGACTTCCTGTGTCCGTCAACTATATCTATCCCTCGGGAAACTCAAACCCAAATAACAATAGTTCTTATTGTTACTGTCGTGTTGACAGCGATGAGCTCTCACGGATTTCCAACTTACGTTCTCACTTTCATTTTACCGTATCAATCCATGGAAGAAACATTTATTCATCATGATGAAACGAGCAAGTTATACAGCAGCCTTTAAAAGAAAAGTCACATTTGTTTTGTTTTCTCCTAGATTCTGGTAAGTTGGAGAAGTTGTCAAATCATATTATTACCGTAAATATTGTCAGTTTACGGTAATGTTTTGAACTACCAATGTGCTATGCTTGTGCTGTGTTTCACCAGTCAGTAAAATGACATTTGTGTACCTGTACACAAGCTCTGTTTTCTTGTATTCTTCTATTTATTGGTGCTAAAATTAGGGTGCGCGTTATAAACGGGTACAATAATTTCCCCTGTATTTTACAAGTAAATTTGGGGTGCGCATTATACACGGGTGCGCCTTATATTCGGGAATTTACGGTAAATGGTTTTTAAGCACTTCAAATATAATAATCATAAGTTTTAAACATGTTACTGTCCCACCAAATTATTTTTTAACAAGAATTAAGTAGAAAAGTGCCTGTCTTATTTAAATGCTTATTGAGTGAGTCCACTCAAATCCACTCAAGCTGCTGACTTACACACAATAAGTTGATACAGCAACTATTTAACAAGTTAAAGGATGAGTGACGCATGTGGCGCTTTGAAGCTTCGGGTTCCAGGCATCTGTGGCAAGATCAAACATTAAAAGTCTGTCAATCATCGTTAAATTTAAGAAGGAACTCGAGTGCATTGCCTGACGAACAAAGAGCATGTAGAGCAAGGGAAAGTGAGACTGGGCGATTGGCTGGGGACAGCTCATCTGTATTTTTATTTTTTTTAAATTGAAAAAAAAAATCTGTGATGGACTGAGGGCACAAAGTTCGAAGCGCGAAGTAGCGAGGGATCAGCGTAAATTATATTTATTGTTTTAGCACTTATTATAGCTTTAAATGTGCATTAGAATCCAAAAAGTGTTGAGAAAAGTTGAACTATGAATACCATGTTACTAAGTAAAATCATATTTGTCGAGGACTGTAAAATCAAAGGTTTGTAAGTGATAAAGCACTGAAGCCATGTAGGTTTTTTTTTTTTAAGCACGTTTTTTTTTTTTTTTTTTAAACCGAGGATCCTGCCCTAAAACGTCGGTAATTACGTCCACACCAGCACGTTTGTAGGAGGGAAAAAAGCTTGCACAGCCAACCGCATTCATTCATTTTTAAATAGTCATCACAATGGGCGAAAAATTATTGTTCATAATACCCCGATCCTTCACATGTGTTCTTCATTATGAAGCACTGCAAGAGTTTGTAAATATATAAGTGGAAGCAAGAATACACATGTCTTATTTACTCCGAATGTAAACATTGGTCTCATGTGTGACGTATGGACAAAGTTTGTTGCAGTCAGTGTCCACATGATGGCGCCACAAATGCAAAATTCACGCACCTTCACTCTGGGCGCAGATTTCAATTAAGCTTGCGAACGATAAACCAATACGACTGGACATTCGGTTTTACAGGTGAGAGATACAGCTGTATCGATAGTAAAGTTACCATTCGACAGTAATTAGCCATTAAATATACAATGAACCGATAGTAGAGATAGAATTCGGCTATCACGAGCACAAGAATCAGCTTCTAATGCCTAGTTTAATGCATTGCTTAATATGATAATAATATAGCTTTTACCTCACATGCTGCGCTTGTGTCATTCACCACACAGCGCACTTAGATTGTGACCGCCGTCGTGGTTGCCTCAACTTCCCATGAATTTCGGCAGAACCGCTAGTAGTCGCCGTCATTACCCGATCGTCATGGGCGTGTCATAACAACGCGAGAGTTAACAAAACCACTGTAACGCACGCTCCGTAGCGTTTTCTTCAGAGCCCAAAACGAAACAAGCAGTGGCAACGAAGCAACATGCTAAAACAATGGAAAGTTTGCGCACCACGCCAGCGACGTGGAGCAATTGATTTTCAACGCACCCCGGAAAACAAAAGTCGGACTTTGAAGTGACAAAGGCAGCCAGATCTGTTCGCATGGGACAGAGCTAGTGTGAAGTGTTAGGTGGTACAGAGATTGTGAGTTCTTAACCTTGAAAAATAACCCACTACAATGGTGGAAAGCATATTGGTGGCATATTGTTTCCACGAAACACAGTCTACTTAAACATGAACATGTGTCTCAGTTGATCTTCCTCAACAAAAATCTGCCCTTCAAAAAAGATATAGACAGTGATGAGGAATAAAAAAAAAAAAAGTGGAATCACAGGCATAAGTGAATGACTTTGCTGTGTATAAGGTTAAAGTAATGATTATAGACCTCTCTGTTTAAAATGCCATGCCCCCCCCCCAGTTATACCAACAAAATGATGGTCATATAGTAAGCTTTATTTTTTTTTTGTAATTAAAAAAAATAAAACATAACATTGGTATGAAATTTTGTTGTTTAATCTAATCTTTTTTTATATGTTAAAATACTGTATGAACACACACAACAAATGTTTACTATCGTATCGTTTTCACTCTGTATCGAACCGTGTCGTTCTTAAACTGTATCGAATCGTATCAAATCGCTCTGCCTTAAAAATGTATCGTTTTTTTAATCGAATTGTAACCTGTGTATCTAGATACATATCGAATCGGCTTCATGCCAGAGATTCCCAACCCTAAATCAATACCTTTGTTTAAATGTGTGTGTGGATGATAGGCCAAACCGTAGAAAAAGTTCTTGTTTTTGCCATCTATCCTGCTACGTGTACACATGGCCCGAATCTCAACATGTGTATTTGTCAGCTGCATCGGTTAATCGCGTTGTCTTGAATGTGATAAAAGACAGATGCAGGACCAGCAGAGGTCGATAATGCAAAGCAGTCACACGTGCCGCGATCAATTGATCGGAGAGTAACAATTTGCGCCGTTGGGGACGAGTGTCATTCATCGGGACTGACGCAGCTTTGATTCCGTTATGCCGCAGCATTGTGGGCCACACGGAGCCGTACACCAAACTGTGCTGCAAGGGCTTCTGCATTGACATCCTCAAGAAGCTGTCACGCAACATCAAGTTCTCCTACGACCTCTACCTCGTCACCAACGGCAAGCATGGCAAGCTGGTACGCGGCATCTGGAACGGCATGATCGGCGAGGTAAGACACTCGTCAACTTGTTTTGACTTTCCCGCCATATTTGGCAGTATGGTAGTACTGCAAAAGTTTTCAAGTTAAAGCTGTCAAAGTTAAATGTTGACAATTAGTTTTTGGGGCAGAAAATGAAATACTGTACAGTAATAAAAAATCATGAATTTTGCCATTTCCAGTAGCTGCAACAAAATGGAAGCTAAGAACTACAGTTATTGAATGATGCTCCTCAGTTGCCAAGATGCCATTGAAGCACTTTTTTAGCAAATTGAAGCTCCTCAATTCTCTTGAACATACAAAGTACAAAGATACCAAAAATGGCAGTAATTTTGCACTTTTCTTGCTTTGGCCTAAGCATAAAAACGCAAGAACATTTTTCAGACAGTAATTTTCGGACTACTAAGCCTCTGTTTTTTCTCCCATTTTGAACCCGTCATCTTATTTGTGCCATTTTACACGCTGATGAACTTCATGTCTTATTTTATAAATATCACATAATACAATATGGACACCTGTGGGTTATATATGAACAAATATGGTTTCTTGTCAAATTTGAGGGTGCGTTTTATGGTTATGTGCGTCATATAGTCCGAAAATTACAGTAGTTTCCACACAAAAAAAAAATCTTAAAAATGCCCTCAGTATAAAAAGTCTGCACACCCCTGAGTTCAGGATTCTGACATATTAAGGAAAATTTGACAGAACACCGGGCACACGAAGAGGGCAATAAGCCGAGTATAGCGCCCTCCGGGCAGGCACGCAAAGGACCGAGGGGGGTGTGCGACAAGCCGCCGGTCGTCGGCCGAGTGGCATTCTCGGTGGACAAGGAGCATTGTCAGCCACAATATGCAAGCCACCTCTGTATTAAAACGTGTGCCATGATCCCAGTATTTGACATAATACAAAATACGATGTTTACTCACTTCCTCGTAAGTCCAATGGTCCCACAGCTGTCGGACTTGTTTTGGCCATTCTCCGAGGGTGAACGGGAACTTTTTGAATCCCTAAAAGACTCACACGCCTCTCAATGGTGCAGCAATAAATCCCTGTAGCTCATTTGAATGGCGTGATGCCAAAAATAAAAATATTAATCAGCTGAATCCGCAGTCCATCTGAATGCTATAATGCAATGCTGTATTGTGAGATGCTGACCCTGGTGACGTCACATTCGCATTCGTCCTCAACCTGAGACTGGAGCCGGAAGTCACTCAGGCTACGTTCATACTACAGGTCTTAATGCACGAATCCGATTTTTTCGTGTTTTTTCGACTCGAGTGAGGCATTAACTTGACGGTCTGAACGTGACAAATCGCATAGAACTGGACCATTTCAAATCCGATCTGGGTCACTTTGGCTACGTTCATACTACAGGTCTTAATGCACGAATCCGATTTTTTCGTGTTTTTCCGACTCGAGTGAGACATTAACTTGACGGTCCGAACGTGACAAGTCGCATAGAACTGGACCATTTCAAATCCGATCTGGGTCACTTTCGTATGTGTTTCAAATCCGATCTGGGCCACATTTTTCCAGACTGTCGCGGCGGTTTGTACTGTCCAGTCTCGCAAATCGGAATTCATGCAGCAATTACGTCATCAAAAAGCGAGAGAGTCGCCACGGTAGCGGTGCAGCTGTGCTTTTTAAAAAGCAAAATATGATATCCCTGGAATGACGGATGACAGCCAGCATGTGTGGTCATTTGTTTTGATGCTTCTGCGCATGCGGGTCGTCTTGCTCAGCGCTTGTCGGACTGCGAATTAGTGTGCATGCGTAATACTTGAATGGTCTCAATGGACAAAGGCAGTCTAAACGGGCACGCCAAAAAAAAAACAGATATGACTAAAAATCAGATTCATGCATTAAGACCTGTAGTATGAACGTAGCCTTTCGTATGTTGTTCAAATCCGATCTGGGCCACATTTTTCCAGACTGTCGCGGCGGTCTGTACTGTCCAGTCTCTCAAATCGGAATTCATGCAGCAATTACGTCTTTAAAAAGCGAGAGAGACGCTACGGTAGCGGTGCAGCTGTGCGTTATTAGCGCCTAGCTTGCCTTGAACGCGGCTTTTTAGGAAGGGTCGGACTTGAAAACAGTCATAAAAAATAAAAGTGGGTTGAGGATAAACCTGAGAATGATCGGTTTTCTGTCTGCTCCATATAAGCAATATTTCAACAACGCTCACACGGCCGAGAGTCGGGGCAAAATGCCCGTATGTGTGTGTGACATGCACGGACAGGGCGTGCATGCTATCGATCCATATACTTTGAATATAAACCTAAACTGGGATTGTTTATGTCTGTTATTTCTTCCTCTTTTTAAAAAGCAAAATATGATATCCCTGGAATGACGGATGACAGCCAGCATGTGTGGTCATTTGTTTTGATGCTTCTGCGCATGCGGGTCGGACTGCGAATTAGTGCGCATGCGTAATACTTGAATGGTCTTAATGGACAAAGGCAGTCTGAACGGGCACTCAAAAAAAAAACAGATATGACAAAAAATCGGATTTGTGCATTAAGACCTGTAGTATGAACGTAGCCTCATTTTCATAGCGCGGGATTCAAAAATTGAATGAATAAAACGATCGCTTCCACACACATCCAAGCCGTCTATTTCATTCAGGAGCATAAAATACCACGTGAAATATGAAATAAACATGCATTTTGGTGTCATAGGCACTTGGAAAACTTTACATACAGTTCATGGCATCCAGGTGAGTTTATTTAATTGCAAATAATGTGCTGTTTTCCTGCGGAGTGTGTATTATCATCATGAAGATGGTGATGTCCTTGTAGACTCTACAATTATGTGTTCATCTGTCAATGTTCATTCGAAATTGTTGTAAACCTCTTATTCATTTATTTTTTAGTTTAGGAACGAAAACATTTTGAGAATTGTCGACCAAAACTTGACGAAATTTGAGTTTTCATTGACTAAAACTAGACGAAGACAAACACATTTTGAAATGGCTAAAATATGACTAAGACTAATAAGTAATTTTGTCCAGAAGACTAAGACGAAAATTAAAAAGGCTGCCAAAAACAGAACTACCGGGTTGGATGCCTTTTACCATCAATGACAGCCAATGAGTTAAGATTTGTGTTTGGTACACATTCTTTGACAAAGGGGTTGTATTTATTTTCACAGCGTCATTGCCATCGTACATGAGCGATGATTACTCTCTACTGTGCATAACTTTTGCCAGGCAGACACTTTACATAAGCGAGACAAAGGGACCTTATGCTATATCCTGTAAAACCTCTGCATGGATTAAGGATTAAGTGCTGCTTTACAATGCAGAGGTTAAAAGGTAAAACTGAGAGGACGGACAGGACCTCAGGGACAGTCAGGGCCATGAAATGACATAATTCATGTCAACAGGATGGTCTTGTGGGTTTATTCCCCCCAGGTGTTCTACAAGCGTGCAGACATGGCCATCGGCTCACTGACCATAAACGAAGAACGTTCTGAGATTATCGACTTCTCGGTGCCATTTGTGGAGACGGGCATCAGCGTCATGGTGGCCAGGAGTAACGGCACAGTCTCACCGTCTGCCTTCTTAGGTCAGGAAATATCCCGTGTTTGGATATTTTGAGTTGTGTTCCTGCATAATTTAGTATTTTCACATGATGCGTCAGTTCCATATATTTATGTTTTTTCACTTTTTTCGATTGAAATTTAAATCTTTGGAGTTGTTTTAAAGAATATACAGTGATCACTCGTTTTTTCCGCGGTTAATGCGGACCACAACCCAACGAGTGAAAACCACGAAATACCGCCGCTCCCAAAATATTTTGTGTGTGTGTGTGTATTCAATGCATTTATTCAGATTTAGCATTGGAAAGGGATACATATAAGACATGTTTTTTCATTTTTTTCCCCAAAGTATAATTAAAAAAAAAAAAAAAAAAACTTTTATATGTGTATATTAGGGCTGTCAAACGATTAAAATTTTTAATCGAGTTAATCACAAATCACAGCTTAAAAATTAATTAATCGTAATTAATCGCAATTCAAACCATCTATAAAAATGCCATATTTTTCTGTAAATTATTGTTGGAATGGAAAGACACAAGACTGATATATACATTCAACATACTGTACATAAGTACTGTATTTGTTTATTATAACAATAAATCAACAAGATGGCATTAACATTAACATTCTGTTAAAGTGATCCATGGATAGAAATACTTGTAGTTCTTAAAAGATAAATGTTAGTACAAGTTATAGAAATTTTATATTAAAGCCCCCCTTATGTTTTCATTTTAATAAAATTTGTAAAATTTTCAATCAAAAAATAAACTTGTAGCTCGCCATTGTTGATGTCAAAAATTACAAAATCAGTCACACCCAAGTGCCAGCAGAGGGCGACAAAACACAAAAAAAACACGTAACAAGTGCACATGTCACTGTGCTGTCATCTTAATTTGTTTGAGCGGGGCATGTGTGTTAATTGCGTCAAATATTTTAACGTGATTAATTTAAAAAATTAATTACCGCCCGTTAACGCGATAACTTTGACAGCCCTAATGTGTATATTTTAATGGTTATAACCACTTCCAATGTAATAATTATGATAAATTTTAAACATTACTGTCCCACCGAATTATTTTTAAACAAGAATAAAGTAGAAAATGTTTGTCTTTAATAAATGCTTCACTGAGTGAGTCCACTGAAATTCGCTCAAGCTGCTCACTTACAATGAGTTGCCACAGCAACTGTTAAATAAGTTAAACGATGATTGACACATGCGGTTCTTTGAATCTTCGGCTTCCAAGCATCTGTGACAAGATCAAATATTAAACGTCTGTCAAACATTGTTAACATTAATAAGCAACTCCAGTGCTGACCAACAAAGAGCAGCAGGAGGGAAAGTGAAACTATGTGATCAGCTCGGGACGGCCCATCTGTATGAATTAGGGCAAAATTATCGCGTTAACGGGCGGTAATTAATTTTTTTAAATTAATCACGTTAAAATATTTGACGCAATTAACGCACATGCCCCGCTCAAACAGATTAAAATGACAGTGTTATGTCCATTTGTTACTTGTGTTTTTTTGTGTTTTGTCACCCTCTGCTGGCGCTTGGGTGCGACTGATTTTATGGGTTTCAGCACCATCCATGAGCATTGTGTAATTATTGACATCAACAATGGCGAGCTACTAGTTTATTTTTTGTTTGAAAATTTTACAAATTTCATTAAAACAAAAACATTAAGAGGGGTTTTAATATAAAATTTCTATAACTTGTACTAACATTTATCTTGTAAGAACTACAAGTCTTTCTATCCATGGATCGCTTTAACAGAATGTTAATAATGGAAATGCCATCTTGTTGATTTATTAATAAAATAAACAATACTTATGTACAGTATGTTGAATGTATATATCTGTCTTATGTCTTATATTTCCATTCCAACAATAATTAACAGAAAAATATGGCATATTTTATAGATGGTTTGAATTGCGCTTAATTACGATTATTTAATTTTTAAGCTGTGATTAACATGATTAAAATTTGTAATCGTTTGACAGCCCTAGTATGAATATATTTTTAATTGAAAAAAATATCCTCGATGGACTGAGGGCGCAAAGTTTGAAGGGGTCACTGTATTTGAGTAATACTAACAGTGAAAATTCTCAATTTACATATTATAAAATATGATAACACATTTTGATATTGGCATGATGGCATCACATCGCTGCCAACCCTCCCCGTCAAAATGGATTGGATGCCTAGCGGCCTCAGTGGCACTGTAAAATGCGAATTCACAACCAGTTTAAATGAATTTGATGTCTATCGTTGTCAGTGTCATGCAATGAGTTAACGGTCCCCCCATCAAATGCGTTTGGTATGATAAATATTACATTATCCACAAATCTTTGCCCAAGCTAACGTGCAATAACAGCATCGCTACAATGCTTTTTATTCATGCTTACAGAGCCGTACAGTCCCGCTGTGTGGGTGATGATGTTCGTCATGTGTCTGACCGTGGTCGCCATTACCGTGTTTGTCTTCGAATACTGCAGTCCGGTGGGCTACAACCGCAGCCTGGTGACGGCGAAAGGTGAGGCGTCCTTCTCATCTTCCTCCTCAAGTCATCAAGCTCACGTAAGAAATCAATAGATAAGAAATGGACTTTCATGTCAGTGCTGAATGTCCTCAAACAGTGTTTCCCATCACCTCAAAAATGGCTTCGCTGCAAGTGGAATGACCCAATTTGAAATACTGTAGGATAATGGATTTATGTGTTCATCAAAATGGAGGCAAAAGTTTTATTTCTAAAGATTTTGTTTGATATTATTAACTAATTTGCTACCTGTGACAGCGATGGACGTCCAATACACTTTAAGGGGTTAGTGGCGTTTGAATGAACATTTGGAAATGGAATGGATTGGATGTACATTGCCATTAATGGTACAAAATGAGTTAAATACAACTGTAACTCTAAATCTCTGGATGCATAAATACATATGGCGAAAAACACAGACAAGACTGAAAAAGCAGTTTCTGCTCTTTCACTCCTCTTTAAAAGAAACTGCTGTATTTTAAGCCAAAAAAACTCTTGTGTTTGATAGAACAATTTGTCTATATGCTGCCATAGCAGATTGATGGCGCATTAAGCCCCCGAACGATTTTTAATTGGTCCATTTTACCCTGGAAACCCTAGTTTGCAGACGTCGCGCAACCGCTTTTGTTTCAACCCAGCCAAAAAACGAAGGTAATTAATTATATTTATTATTCAAAATGTCTGTCATTTTTAGCTTAGAATCATTAATTGATGTCTAATATTTCGTATTAAAAAAACAAAACAAAAAAAAAACGACTTTAAAAAATCATTCACTCGCATATTTTAAACTTTTAAACAAATTATGTCGTATAAAAAAAAAAAAATGGTGTCCGTAAAAAAGTCACTGATATGTACCTCATAACTATCGCTTAATTGTATTTTTTTGTTGGTCTATATGCTGCCATAGCAGATTCATGGCGCATTAAGCCCCGGAACTATTTTTAATTTGTCTGTTTTACCCTGGAAACCCCAGTTTACAGATGTCGCACAACCACTTTTGTTTCAACCCAGCCATAAAACGAAGGTAATTACTTATATTTATTATACAAAATGTCTGTCATTTTTAGCTTAGAATAATTAATTGATGTCTAATATTTCATATTAAAAAAAAAAAAGGACTTTAAAAGACTATTCACTCGCATATTTTAAACTTTTAAACAAATTACTTCACAATAAAAAAAATGGTGTCTGTAAAAAAGTCACGATATCTATCTCATAACTATTGCTCAATTGTATTTTTTTGTTACTGTCGCATTTTCTCTGATATGTTAGATGATAAATAATGGGTCCAAAAAAAAAAAAAAAAAAAAATTTTAAAGGACAAATATATGAAAAAGAAAACCTTGATCACTCCTTGATGTCTGCGATTTCTGCATCGCGACCCTTGTTATATTACCATGTTTAACCCATAAAATCCCAAATAAATCCAGCTGTGGCCATTCACAGCTTGTCTTGACACTCAGTGATACATGCTACATGGAGTTTTTGGATTGAAACAAGGTAAGTACGCGATAACATCTCGTTAAAGTCATGGCGCCTGTAATTCTGCTCTCGCATGCTCTTACCTCCAGATAGGGTTTTGCTGTTTTTTTTTTTTTTTTTTTAATATGCCCTCCTGTTCAAAAGTTTTATACCCCCAGAAAATTGAGATTTTAAGCTTTCCAATGATGTATCACACATGTATACAGGACAATTTTGAGTTTGGCCAAATTGGTGGTCTCAGAGCAGAACTTCAAGTCACCTGAGTGTTTTCCGCCATATGAAAAAGAAAAAGTCGACCAATCCTTGATGTCTGCGATTTCTGCATTGCGACCCTTGTTATATTACCATGTTTCACCCATAAAATCCTCAAAAAATCCAGCTGTGGCCATTCACAGCTGTGTCTCGACACTCAGTGATGCATGCTGCATTGAGTTTTTGGATCGAAACAAGGTAAGTATGCGATAATATCTCATTAAAGTCATGGCGTCCTGTAATTCTGCTCTCACGTGCTCTCACCTCCAGATTGGGTTTTGCTGTTTAATTTTTTTTAAATGCCCTCCTGTTCAAAATTTTTGTTCCTCCAGAAAACTGAGATTTTAAGCTTTCCGATGATGTATCACACATGCATATTGGACAATTTTGAAAGTTGGCCAAATTGGGGGTCTCAGAGCGAACTTCCAAGTCACCTAAGTGTTTTCCACCATATACATATATATATTTTTTACAATCAAAACATAGGATTGTAGTCAAATACAACTGAATTGTACTCGCAAACTTGTTAAGACCATAATTTTTTCTCCCATCATATTTTTGTCTTCGGTTGATAATGTATTATTGTCATTCTTCTAATATTTGATATTGACTACAGGGAGTGCACCTATCACGCTGCCTTAACCTTTTTTCAGGTTATTTGTCTGTTGTTAAAATGCAACCGTCTCGTCCGCAGACCCCGGGGGTCCAACATTCACCATCGGCAAGTCGGTGTGGCTCCTATGGGGAATCGTGTTCAACAACTCGGTGCCCATCGAGAACCCCAAAGGAACCACCAGTAAGATCATGGTGCTGGTGTGGGCTTTCTTCGCCGTCATCTTTCTGGCATCCTACACGGCCAACTTGGCCGCTTTCATGATCCAGGAGCAGTACATCGACACCGTTTCTGGACTGAGCGACAAGAAGGTAGCCGTTACACCGCCGCTCATTAGCATTCCCAAAAAGTTATCTTCGACGTCTGGATATGAGATGAGCGTCTGTTTGTCCAGATGTAACTCCCCCTCCGGCACTGCGCTCTCCCCCTTAACTCTGCATGTGCAGGTGTAAACTATGCAAATGTGACCTTGTATCGGATTGTGCTCATGATGAGTTGCTCCCTAAGGAGCAAAGACACAGTAATACATAAACTATCATAGAAATATTCATAGAGTCACTTTGTGTGACAATAGAAAGAAAGAACCCCTCGGGGGAATAACAAACACTGACTTTTTCGGGTCATTTTATATCAAACTGCTTTGTCATAAGGCCTTTTTTACTGTATTGGCCAAGAAAAAAATCCTCATTCTGGTGACTTTCATTATCTAAGAAGACTAACCCGTACCCCAGGCTTGAAAACACTACCTTGACATGATCATTCTGGTTTTAAAACCTAATTTTTTAACCCTAACCCTTGATTAAAATGCTACTCCAGGCTTTAAACCCTTTATTTTGAACCCAAACGTTTACTAAAAGCCTAATTTGAAACCTTAACATCATCTTGACCCAGGACTTTGAATTCAATTCAATTCAATTTTATTTGTATAGCCCTATATCACAACAGGTTTGTCTCAGAGTGCTTTACAGAGTCATTTTGATACACAGTCAGATACAGTAGATGACTGAGATGAGTCCATGTCCTGGGCATCCCCCATCCTTAGACCCTCCATGGCAGCAAGGAAAAACTAAAAAAAAAAAAAAAAAAAAAACATGGGAAAAAAAGAGAAACCTTGGGGAGAACCACAATCAGGAGAGATCCACTCCCAGGACAGACATGCTATTGATGCACCAGTACTGATGACTTTGAAAAACTGATTTGAGACCCAAACCCTGGATAACCTGTTTATAAACCATAATGGAGATTTTTAAACCCTAATTTATACTCTAACCCTGACATTCAGCCCTGACATTCAGCCCTAACTTCCCAAAACCATTTCGTAAAATGCTAAAAAATTTTTGACTACCCAAAAAACTACCTTAACTGTAATCCATAACCCTGACCTAAAACACTAATCCATGGGTTTCAAACCACCTCTTGCTTAAAATCTTAGTCTAGTCTTAGAACCCTACTTTGAAACCCTGCGTTAAAACTAGGGCTGTCAAACGATTAAAATTTTTAATCGAGTTAATCACAGCTTAAAAATTAATTAATCGTAGTTAATCGCAATTCAAACCATCTCTAAAATATGCCATATTTTTCTGCAAATTATTGTTGGAATGGAAAGATAAGACACAAGACGGATATATACATACAACATACTGTACATAAGTACTGTATTTGTTTATGGAATGGAATGGAATGGAATTTTATTGTCATCATCATCGGTATCATTGACAATCATTGACAATTACAAAATGTGATATGATTTGCCCGAAGGAACCGAAGAAGAAGACAAAGGCGGACGAGATGAAGCATATGCTTATCAGTTTCCCGTCCCCCATACAACTAAAGACGCACATTCAGGCATGGAACATACATCAAAACTGTACAATAACACAATCAACAATCTGAGTTTAGTAACCTAGCGTCCAGTTAAGCAGTTCAATTAATTTCAGGGCGTACAAGGTTATGGCTTAGTTATGTCACATTTTTGCATCTGTTTGCTGTGGAACATTTTGTTGTGGCTATGTGTGTGGCAAAAGTGATTATGTGTTATCACAGCTGGTGTGAGTAGCGGCAACAATTGGAGCACACAAAGGTCCCTGTAACAGTTTCATCAGATATGTATGTATAAAATCAAACATGCTGTACATATTTTATCCCAAGATTAATGTCTCCACAATGAAAACATGCTTATTATTCGTTTTATACAGTATCTTTTCCATATACTAGACATTTGAATCAGGAGCTCGGTAGACACAGCAGATAATTATGTTTTTACAATTTGGGATTAGGAGCTCATTTGCAATACATTCAAGGAGATTGTCAATCATAATTGCAACACTCCCTTTCCCCATAAATGCCCGACCCATTCGTGTCATGTTATGTCCGTGCAAATTAAAGTCAGCCTTTGTTATCTTTAGTAGATAATCCTTAGTGTGTTCGAGATTCTTGTAGAGACTCCTGCCGTTGATAGGTTTCATCTTACCGTCCACATCCACGAGTTGTTATACTGGTCCACTGTGTGGTGTTTACAGTTATCTAGCTATTATAGTTAGCTGGTCAAGACTCGTGATAGCTTTTATCTTCGTATCTTGCGTCTTGACAAGGATCCTGCAATCCGAGACCTAGGTGTTGGCTATTTTCCCAGCTTTCTTGAGTTGACGTGCTTTTCTTGCAATTTCGGCATTTCGGCGAGTCAAGTTGTCATTCAAAAAAATCTTCGACCATTTCAGATGGCGGTGCTGGTCTTGTGGTCTGCCAGCTTCATGAGCACCGTCGCCGGTCCTCTCCCCCCACATGGGAGCAGACGACAGCGACGATGTCCAGCGGTTCCATGTTTATTCCATACTCTTTCAGTTTAGCAATTGCCAGTTGCGCCACTGTGTCCCCTGGGCTAGGCGTCAGTTGTAATCCAGAAATGATGAGCTCATCTGCGCGTCGGCACTGGTCGAGATCGTCAGCCAAAATTTCCAGCCTCTTGATGCGAACATCTCTCTCCTCGACCGCCTGCTTGAGTTTCTCGTTTTCAGCGCGAAGTAACTGGAGCTCTCTGATGATTTCTTGATTCTGGTTTTGAATCAAGCCAGTCAAGGAGACCTCCAACTTCTGTATGGAGGATTTTATTTCATCCAAGTCTCCAGGTTTCAGATTCTTTGGAGCCATACTGGGAGTCGAGCTTGCTGGCCCTGAGCGCTTATCGGTTAAGATAAGAGAGTGCGTCAGTACGCGTTGAAGGCTAAGCAGTGAATGAATTATTATAACACTAAATCCACAAGATGGCATTAACACTATTAGCGTTCTTTCTGTTAAAGGGATCCACTGATAGAAAGACTTGTAGTTCTTAAAAGATAAATGTTATAGTAACAAGTTATAGTAATTCTATATTAATACCCCTCTTAATTTTTTCATTTTAATAAAATTTGTAAAATTTTCAATCAAAAGTAGAGTTAATATAATAATAAGAATAAAAATAACAATAATAAGAATAGAATGAGTCTGAGTAAGTTTTATGTGTATTTTGCATAGCTATTTTGATTGCGATTCCAGTTCTCTTTGCATAGTTGTTTAACTCATTTGCTCCCAGAACCGTATAAATACGTTCTATTTTTAAATGCTCAACTGTCCCACAAACGTATTTATATGTTTTTTGCGTTTTTTTTTTTTTTTTAATAAGAAGCATATATAGCTTCCGCTGTATCTGAGAAACAAAGAACAACGCTCCAAACCAATTTTAAAGCAGTAAAACTGGCCACTGGAGGGCAGTAGCGCATTTTGGAAGACCAGGCAAGCCGATTCAACAGCAGTGAACGGCCGACCAGCATTGTCAGAGCGCTGGCGGATTGAGCCCAGGCGGCGCTCCGACCGGACAAAACAACGAGAGGACGCGTGGGATGCCAGGTGCTGGACGACAGAGCATAACGACTGAGACCACCGTGCAGCGGGCTCGCCAAGCAGATCCCGCAGAGATTAAAAAATAATCCATCTTTGTTTACACGGCAGACGCAGCGACAACGGCGTCATCTCTTATTAGTCATGTGTAAACAAATTGTTACTTTGCTATCAAAAGCTCTATTTGTCTTGTTCATTATGATATTTTGTAAAAGGAAAACATTATTCAGATGTTTGGGATGTAACTAATGCAAAAAATAGCTTTGTTAAAGTCAAAGTTATGTTTGAAATGTATGCGTTTACAAAAAGCTAATTTCCTCCGTTTTTTCATCAGAAATTGGAAAATTGCTCAAACTAAGCTATTTTCTAATGCTGATTTCTAAAGAATGGAAAAAGATAACGAATTTACTTTTTTTCTGCTGAAAAAAGAGAGTCTAATTTTTCTTTTGGTGGGTTCAAAGTTTATATAGCAAAAGAACACAATTTTCTGTGGGCCTTGTAAACCAGTCAAAATCCAGAAAAAACGGCTGGGAGCGAAGGGCCTTGCTCTGGTGAAAATAGCTGGGAGTGAAAGAGTTAACTGTGTGAGAATAGGGCCTCATTAATACAGATTGAAGTGCTTTTCTTTTTGTGAACATTTTTTTTTTTTTTTTGAGAAAGATAGGAATATTATTTTTGTTGCGCTTTCACTAAATGATACTTATGTCTGTTGTGAAGGAGTTGCCAAAGTTTATGCCAATAAACGGCGCGGTCCAATGAACGCCGGTGTCCACTCGCCTTTATAACATACATATCTCTGTACATATCTTACCCAAAATACAACAAGAGACACATAATTGCCACTAAAAGAAAGTAAACTTACATAAATATGTGTGGAGCACAAATAGCATAATGCAACAGCATAAACGTCTCACAACTACTAATTCTCCCACTAGTAGGAGGAATAACATTAGTATGGAACGGCGCTGCCCCCAAGCGGCCAGTGGAATTCTCTTCAATGTGCCTAAATGGCGTCCTTGTAATCTGTTTGAGGCAATGGGTGAGCGGATCATTCTGTGCATGCGTTAATTGCGTCAAATATTTTAACGTGATTAATTTTTTTAAAAGATTTATATTTTAAATTAATCACGTTAAAATATTTAACGCAATTAACGCATGCACGGAACGACCCACTCAAGCATTGCCGCGAACAGACTAAAATGGCGCCGTTTGAATTATATTGAGAGCCAAGGGCAGAGACAAGCAAGTGGAGTGGACGCAGGTGTTATCGGCACCCGCCAAGGGGGCCGCTGTTATTTTCAATGTGACCGGCTTTGTCAGATTGAGCAGTGAGGAAGAAAGTGGTCGAGCGAGAGAGTAGAGAAAGTGCGCAGTTAGCGCAGGTTTAGTGCTGCGTCCCCCACGTGCTTTTGTTTTGTTAATAAAAGTACCCACAAAAAGCCATCCAACGTCTCTCGGTGTGTATATGTACGCCGCCGTCTTCCTCAGGAGGAAATCGGACGAACCGAGCCAACCGACGACAATGAGTCAACATAAATCGCCTGTTCATAGCACCGCCAATTACCAAGAAGGGCGAACAGGTAACGCAGGCATTTATTGGAGCCGCGCTATTTAACGGAATAAGCGGTGGCATGTCTTCCACAACTGTTATCATTATTGTGGCAAGCGATATGGGGAAGAATAACTGATGATCTTTTCTTAACACCATGTATTGTACTTAACGCAGAGAAGATATACCATTTGCAGCAACCACTGTGACTCATGGTTGCTCAAATTCCCATCATGCATTTGGGCAGTTAAGAACATTTAAGTCGCTACAGTATCATTTAGTGAAAGCACAACAAAAATAATATTCCTATCCCTCAAAAATAAAATAATGTTCACAAAAAGAAAAGCGCTCAATGCAAAGAGATCTGGCATTCCCAATTAAAATAGCTATGCAAAATAATACTCTATTCAAATATTAAGTTTAGCTCAACAAATACACTAGATGGCAATATTTAGTCACAATATACAAACTATCAAAATTACTATAACTTGTATTCACATTTAAGAATTACAAGTCTTTCTATCCGTGCATCCCTTTCACAGAATGTTAATGTTAATGCCGCCTTGTGGATTTATTGTTATAATAAACAAATACAGTACTTAGTACAGTATGTTTAATGTATATATCCGTCTTGTCTTATCTTTCCATTCCAAGAATAATTTACAGAAAAATATGGCATATTTTAGAGATGGTTTGAATTGCGATTAATTGCGATTACTAATTACGATTAAATAATTTTCAAGCTGTGATTAACTCGATTAAAAATTTTAATCGTTTGACAGCCCTAGTTAAAACCCCAATCTTGTTAAGAACTGGTGTTTCCAACTTATTCTGCCTTGTAGTTCCAGAAGCCTCAGGAGCAGTACCCGCCATTCCGCTTCGGTACAGTGCCCAACGGCAGCACGGAACGAAACATCCGCAGCAACTACCCGGAGATGCACTCGCATATGGTCAAGTACAACCAAAAAGGGGTCGAGGACGCCCTCAACAGCCTCAAGACCGGGTAGGTTTCAGAACCTCCACGGAACCTGAACACCGCTGTCAATGCGTGTCTGTTTTTTTCATTTCAGAAAGCTGGACGCCTTCATCTATGATGCTGCCGTGCTCAACTATATGGCGGGAAAGGACGAGGGCTGTAAACTGGTGACCATTGGCAGCGGCAAAGTCTTCGCAACTACCGGATACGGCATCGCACTGCAGAAGGACTCCCGATGGAAAAGACCCATTGACCTCGCCCTGCTTCAGTTCCTGGCTGATGGTAAGATGGAGTAACTGAAGAAAGGATGGTCACCGTTAGTGGTGTCAACAATAATTGATGCGGCGATGCATCCCGAAGCAGGGCATGGACGATTCAATTCGATACGAGCAACAAGCCGAATCGATTTAGCGCATTTTAAAATATATAAGTACGTTCAAAAATCTTCCCTGCGCAATTCCGGTGATGTAACGGATTTGGTTTCCCCATTTGTATTATTATTCTCGTGTTTCATTTTTTACACACCACATAACTCTGGTTTCCCACCAACCTCGTAGAAGCCAAAATGTCTCCAGATGTCTGCTTTCAATGTTTAAGGTGCATCAATAATCTTTCTTGCTCCCTCTTTCTCCGCTTCAGCCATTGTTATTTTATGTCCCTATTTTATGTCTCTTAGAGGTTAGATCTTGTGCCCGAACCCGATTAACATTTTGGGCCCGACCCAACCAGAATTTCGGGTCGGGCCCAAAATGTTAAGCATTCACGTTCGGGTCGGGTCGGGTTGGGCCGCCGCACCGGACTAATAAATTTAAAAAAAAAAAAAAAAAAAAAAAAAGGGATAAAACCGAGAGCAGGCTCTTTGTATTGTGCATTTGCTTGTGCACGCACATGAACGCCGTGGCGTGCATGTTTTTTTTTTTTTTTTAGTATTAAACTTTCCCAGCGTTATTTCGTTGTGTAAATGTTTTTATAATGATCATAAAAATATGTAGACTATTTAAACATTAAGAAAACTTGCGTTTTTTTTCTGCCAACTGAGAATTCGTTATGAAAGACACTTTTATTTATGCACACAAAGGCAACACAAATGTGATCCTTTTGAATCTTCTCCTCTGTGTGTCTGCAAAACCGCATGTTTTTTGTTGTTGTTTTTTTAATATTAAACTTTCCCGGCGTTATTTCGTTGTGTAAATGCTTTTATAATGATCATAAAAATATGTAGACTATTTAAACATTAAGAAAACTTGCGTTTTTTTTCTGCCAACTGAGAATTCGTTACGAAGGACACTTTTATTTATGCACACAAAGGCAACAGAAATGGGATCCTTTTGAATCTTCTCCTCTGTGTGTCTGCAAAACCCAAGGTTTTTTTTTTTTTTTTTTTTATATTAAACTTTCCCAGCGTTATTTCGTTGTGTAAATGCTTTTATAATGATCATAAAAATATGTAGACTATTTAAACATTAAGAAAACGTGCGTTTTTTCTGCCAACTCGGAGAAATTAAAATAAATTGCTGCTGCTGCGTTTTTTTCTCTTCTTTCGCGTCACTCCAACAACAACAAAAAAAAAACAAACAAAAAAAATTTTTTTTCGGGTTTTTCGGGCTGGGCCTGCAAATCTAGTTGATTGATTGGGCTCGGGCCGGGTCGGGCTTCAATACCAGCGGGCCGTGTCGGGTCACGCTGTATTTTTTAGGCCCGATCTAACCTCTATTGTACATATATAGTGGGCTAGGCCTACATTTACTTTTGTTCTACATCGCAATTTAAGTTGATGTTTTGTTTGCAACTGAACTAATCCCTGGATTGATATTGCGATAAAGATGCTGCTGCACTACAATATTTTCTTTGTCGTTTTCTTTAATATTTACTCTTATTGATGGGTCGTTGTGACTAAAATACAGTGACTGTTATTACTGATTTTGCACAGGAGTTCAGATGTTGCACTGTGTGAAAGGCTGCTACTGTGTGTAAAAAAAAGAAAGCCCTGGTCTCATTCAAAGCACTAATTAAATGCTGTGATGTTTTTATATATATATATATACATATATATATATATATATATATATATATATATGAAAGTATTTTCATTTGACTTCAACCATGAGTGACACAAGAGCCAATAAAAAGTTGTTTAATATCTGACCGCTTGTGTTGCCTCATGATTCACGAAAAATATGCTTTGCTTTAGAATTTTAAGGCATCCCAGGCTTTAATGCATCGCGGTGCATTGCCGAATCGAACCGAATCGAATCGTGACCCTCTGAATCGAATCGAATCGTGGCCCTCCGAATCGTAATCGAATCGAATCGTGAGGGCAGTGCCGATGCACACCTCTCGTCGCCGTGCCTTCATTCAAATGGAGATCCTGCAAAATTTACTCCATACTCAACCAATTTTGACATTCATGATTTTGTCTTTTGTGTCAGGCGACACTCAGAAGCTGCAGACGGTGTGGCTAACGGGCATCTGCCGAAACGAAAAGAAGGAGGTGATGAGCAGTAAGCTGGACATCGACAACATGGCAGGTGTCTTCTACATGCTGTTGGTGGCCATGGGCCTCAGTCTGCTGGTGTTTGCCTGGGAGCATCTGCTCTACTGGAAGCTGCGACATTCAGTGCGAAAGTCGGACCGCCTCGACTTCCTCCTGGCCATCAGCAGGGTACGTTTTACCCACCGTCTCCATGGTGTAATACTAAGAAGTGTAGAAAAGCATTCAAGATATGCATCTATTTGTATAAGAGGCACTAAAAAATCTCTTGGTCTGTCCCCTTTACTGTGCAAAATGAAATGTGTGATGAACGCAGATGAGCTTTGGAAGCGTCGCAGTGCAGTTGATAGCAGGCCAAACAAGCTACAAAAAAACAAAACAAGGTGGAATAAAGCCAGATGAAAGCAATAAAATAACTTGAACTGAAATATTGCGGGTGCTTGTGATCCGGCAGCACCTGCATTTAAATTGCCCTATTAACAGACATACGCTTGTGTACGTGAATGAGTTTATGCGCGAGGCGGCGAGGAGCTCATATGAGGAAGTGCAACCATCAGCATTTGACGGCGACGGTTTTGTCATTTTCTGTGTCACTTTCACGGAAGCGTTTGGCTTGTTTTCATGGCTCAGTACGGCTACTTTTTACACCACGTCGGAGATGTCAAATGTCTCGCTGTGTCGGATACTGGAATTGTTTCATAGTTAAACTCACACAAGTGGCAGTCAAGTCACGCTAGGATGTGAGCAATTCAATGTACTGGTCAGCCAGGAAAAGAAAGGGCATAACGGCATACGTAGGACAAAACTGAAGTGAAATGGACTAAGGAAGGACTAGACATGACAGCAGGGGCGGACTGGGACTAAAAAGCAGCCCTGGACTTTGACTCAGCCCAGCCCACAAGAATCGCTTTACGAAAGGAAACACAGAACCCCTAGGGGGGTCCGGGAGCATGTCCCCCCGGGGAGAATTTTTTTTTTTTTTTTTTTACATTTTATTGTAAAATGCATCAATTTCGTGCACTTTCAGAGAAAAATTAAGAAAATGTGTCTAGACTGTGACTGTCTGACTTGGGGCGCTCAAAGTACTGCAAGTCTGAACTGGAGTTGGATTCATTTTCTGTACTAGCTCTATGATCAACCTGAATAAACAAAGAATTTATTTTTCAAAGCAAGTTTTAGGTATCCAATTGATTATAATATATCTCTATATATCTCTGTCTATAAAATGACTTCATTGTTTATGCCATAATTCAGTGGTCTCCAAACTATTCCACATAGGGCTGCGGCGGGCACAGGATTTCATTCTATTTCATTCTAACAAAACAAGACAACACCTCTGCACCGATCTGGTGTCTTACAAGTGGAATCAGTTGATTGCAGTCAGGTGCTGCTTGTTTTAGCAGAAACGTCATTGGTTAAACTGTCGGTACTCGATCGGTTGAAACAAAACCCAGGCCCCACAGCGGCCATTGAGGACCGGTTTGGAGACACCTGCCATACAAATAATCAATTTCAATGAAAATACAATAAACATTTCAAGACAAATCCTGTATACATAACCTTCATTGGAAAGTATTAACCAGACAACAAAACGATATATAAATGATTAAAAATATATTGTATATCATATCAGTTTAACTACCTAAACTTTAAAGTAAAACTATTCATTTTATTAATATTGTGTTATATTTCTTCTGAATTAATATTGCTATGCTGCGTGTGCATACATTGTTTTACGGCTAAAATATTTTTTCTTAAGAGTGGGATAGTAGGACGAGCATACTGTAACTTGACACGATTGCAAACGGGTACATCGATTAGCTGGCACTAACCCTTTAATTGTCATTTATTTCATTTAAAATGTAGCTACCTGGTGGATAACAATTGCCAGTATACCGAGCAAGTAACCCTCTTCATCCCAATTTACTTGCTCTGCGCTTGTCTGGGGAACTTCCTCCAGCTTACTTCCTTCTTCTTTTCTCTCTCCCTGCACCGGCTGCACGTCAGAGCGGCTGCCGCTCCCTCTCACCATTGCCGGGAGCTGGGCTGTTGTTATCCGACGTGGCCGTTGCAGCCAGACTGCTGCTTGCGAAAATATTTGTCGACTTATGACATTTTAATGCTTCACTCTCCAGTTTAATTTTTTTCTCCCTAACCTTCTCCGCGCCATCCTGCTCTTTTCTGTTTTTTGCCACCACCATCCATATTGTGCATTAACGCTCGTCGCTATTTTGCTTCCACAAGGAAGGAACCAATGAAGGCTACTCTGTGCTTTCTTCGTTCCTAGTCTATCAGATTGGCAGTCAACAGCCAGGCGCATTGCTGCCACCTGTCGGATTGGATGTGAACTGTAGATAATCAGAGGATAGAGGGGATAAAAACAGTGATGTATAATGAATGGCGGCCGCCGGCCGTCCACGGCACCGGCCGTTCTGTGATCCTCCAGAACCCACAGATTACCAGTCCGCCCCTGCATGACAGGGTACCCGCGGGTTATTAAAAGTATTTAAAAGAGCATTGAATTTAATTTTCCATTATTAAAGGTATTAAAAGTATTAAATTAGCTGTTGTAAGTCTGGAATTTTTTCACCGTGGTCTTAATTTTCAAGAACATCACAGTGCAACCTAAATTATATCCGTGACGAAGTTTGTTTTGTTTTTTTAAATCCATAACGAAGGTGACGCATAGAATTTTTACGATGCACTGCACAACAAATCGAAATGCAACTCGTGCGTGACAAACCACCACAACCGGCAAAACGGAGAATCCAGCCACCTCTGCATCGGGAATGCATCCGTTTGTCGGTGGAACGAAAACCCTGCAGGCAGAAGTATTGTAGATTCTGAACACCAAAACAGACCACCATTCATATACTTCAAATGAGTCCATTGGTGATCTGTTTTGGATATCACGTCATTTTTGGTCGGCATCGGCTGTCACAATGTTGGTCGTATTGCGTTTTGTTCCAGAGGGAGCGTTCCCGATGTCTTAACTGTCTTTTGTAACGAATTTTCAGTTGGCAGAAAAAAAACGCACATTTTCTTACTGTTTAAATAGTTTACATATTTTTATGACCATTATAAATGCATTTACACAATGAAATAACGCTGGAAAAGTTTGTTAAACATAATGTTGCTCAAATCGTGTTTTTTTCCGGAGGGAGCATTCCCGACTTAGTAACTGCAGCCAATTTAAGCTCATCAAGACTTTAAGATAGAGGTAAAATCGGGCCTAAAAAGTCCAGCCCGACCCGAACTGGTCCGCGGGTATTAAAGCCCGACCCGCGTTTTGTGTGATAACATTTGTGACGATGTCTGCATAAAAGCCTGTCTTTTATAACGAATTCTCAGTTGGCAGAAAAAAAAACACACATTTTCTTAATGTTTAAATAGACTACATATTTTTATGATCATTATAAATTTATTTACACAATGAAATAACGCTGGAAAAGTTTGTTAAATATAAATATGCGGTTTTGCGGACTCGCAGAGGGGAAGATTAGAAAGGGCGCATAGGCACGGTCTGGCTCTGCAATGACCATACAGTGCCTTCTTTTTTAATCCAAATTATTTATTTTATAACAAGTATTCCTTAGTTTATCATTCATACATCGTTAATATGTAGTTATTTCAAAAAGTTAGCGAGAAAGAACCCTGGCCCAGCCCGACGTAATAATTGACATTTTAATTTTGGTCATGTTATCAGTTTAATTTAGCCGTTTCCATCTTGCTTTGTTTATAATTGCGATGTTTGTTTACCGCTTTTCCTATTACTGCGAAGAGGGAGGAAGTTACATCGGCCGCCGCTATAATATTTAAGGCATCAGACATCTGCTGTGACCCGGGAATTTAACGACTGCTTTCACGCACACTGCTTCCCATGTCAGTCGACACGGGAAATTGTTTTCACACACAACTGCTGCACGGTTAAGTCCCGCGATATTCCCGTTGTTTTGGAGTATGTGATAGGGGCTCAAGTTACATCCAGATACTTTAGGTTGCAGTTTATGGGTCATGCGAAGGCAGTGGACCTGCTTAAACATTTCGGTTTGCCTTTCGAATGAATGTGAATTTCGCCGTTTTAACTCGAGAGTTAGCCATGTTCACTGGGGTCTTGGCAGGTGCACTAGCGGCTAGCCTGTTACAGAAGATGGCTGGTCTGAGTCCTGTCCTCCTCCTCTTTTTGTCCATAATTATTGTGTGCGTGTGTGTGTTTTAAAAAATTCTGACAGACTTTATAATGTTACTTTAAATTTGTTTTAATTGTATCTTCAATATATGTGCATTCTTTTGTCAAACACACTTAGTAATTGAGGTTAAATTTGATGTTCAGTGCTTTATTTAATATGATTCAATATGATCTAAATAATGGGTGTGAGAAAAGTATTAATTTTCAGTTGAAATGGCATTAAAAAAGGTCTTAGAAGTCTTAAATTTAGATTTATCAATCCTGGGGGGACCCTGCATGAGGACGTTGGAGAGGACAGGACAAAACTGGAAATGACTGGATTAAAAAAGGAAAGGACTAGGGAACAGGATCGATGAGGGGACTTGACGGGAGAAGACATCTGTGTTGCATCTATTTCCGAAAGCAGTCTTACCCTGCACTGTCCAGTTTCGGTTGTCAAACTAAAATGTTGTTAAAACTATGATTTTGCATGTCCGCAGGGTATATACAGCTGCTTCAACGGGGTGGAGCAGACAGATCGTAATGGCAGCATCCAGAGTCCCGACGTCACCACCAACTACTCGCAGGCTAACATGCTAAAGATGCTTAAAACCGCCAAGGACATGGTGTCCTCCGCCCGGGTGGAGAACTCCTTGGACAGCGCCACCAAGACCCTGGAGAGCTGGAGCCGGCGAGGGGCAGCCGACAACGCCCGCGCCGGCCTTCCGGCACGTGTGTCCACTGGTGCAGATGTGGCACACTGCCGCCTCCCTTACATCGCCAGCATCACTGACAACCACTCGCCGTACCCGGTTAGGAGCCGAACACCTACTTTTCCCATCCACTACGGGGACGGTGCCGCTCAACCGCTCCTAGACAAACCGCGAGTGGTCACCCGGCCCACACCCATGCGTTACACACTGCCGGCCCGCAACAACCTCTTGGAGAGGACGCTACCCATTTCCAGCCTTAGCAGCCCCCACCTCGCCATGCCAGATGTGTCGCCCACCGCCACCACCCAGCCTCACCATTCTGGCCGGCTCTATGTGGAGAACCCAGTGCGGCATCCGGCATCCCCGTTCATCACCTACCGGGAAATCCACGTGCCCAATGTCTACGTGGAGCATAAAGCCCCCCTGAGAAGGAAGCTGAGCTACCCCCCTGACTGTGGGGGGCGCAGGAGGCGCAGCTATGTGTTTGACGTCCCCGACCCAAGATCAAGAGCTGACTATGATGAGCCGCGATCCTGCCTGGCTGAACTCAGGGCCAACCAGCTAATGAAAAACCACTCCCCGGACACTGTCCCAGGACACTACCCTTGCACCACACCGGGACACTACCCGAGTGCTGCAGCCAGCTGCAACTCTTGCATGAAGTCTTACCTTGAACCCGAGATGGACGACGTACCCCTACTGGGAAAGGATAAACTCAACCGCAGAGCCTCTTTCCTCAAAGCTACTTGGGGCAACGAGCGCATCCGGCAGGTAGACGAGACCAAACCGTCCACCTCCACCTCGCCCCGGGCCGATATGCCTGACCTGTTCCCGCGAGTAGTGGTGCCGGCTAACGCCAAGTCTCACAAGCTTTATGGCAGCCTGGGCCACAATCTTACCTGCCACTCTCTGGCTGCTGAGCCTGCCTACTTGGACCCGGCCCACATGGGTTCGTACCCTTACAAGCAGAAACTCAAGTATACCGACCCCACCCGGCTACCGTCGTACCGGGAGGCCATCCTGCAGAACCCCGCCGCCCTACGCCGGTCTTCGTCCACGTTGGTGCACAGACACTACTCCACCTACCTGAACTCCTACTCGGACATGCCGGTCTACGTGGCACCGCCCCCATCCCAGTTCTACGACAGTCCCAAAAACATGTGCCACCTGTTCCCGTGCGCCACCCACTGCCCAGACCATCCTGCTGCCAGGCCCGTGGCCTACCAGAACAGCATGTTTGGGGCCGAGCGTGATGAGCCCATTTCGGGGGGCAGGGAACGCCGGCAGGTGTTGGTGGCGCGCCGGGTGAACAGTCCGTTTGTGCCAAAACCTTGGGGAAGGGTCTCCAGCCTGGAGTCGGAGGTGTGAAGAAGCAAAAAAAAAAGTGACCACCGACAGTGTATTTTGAGAGGTCGCCTCTCAGTTCTCAGTGCAATAAAAACACAAGACACTGACTAACTACTGGGACAAACCAGGAAGAAACTCTTATAAAGCATTTAACAAGTTAACCTCTCTGTCTTTTTTAAATGCTATTGCAGTTGTACCTTGACTTACGAGGTTATGAGCCATCACTTGTTTTTTTTTTTTTTTTGTGAAGACCTGCTGCAAACCACAACTGTTTTTTTAAAAACAAAATTGTCGGTGGGGTCTAAAACAGATTCTTTTAATCAGTGGGGAAAAGTTATTTAATGTATGGGTAAATTATGTAATGACTTCAGTTAGACTCATAAGTCAGGGTACCTCTGTATATACAGTACATATATTGGTATATAGATATAAATATATAACTTAACATTTGTTTATCTTTTACTTTTCTAAAATGATTTGACGTTTCTTTTTTTTTTTTTGCCATCACTATTATAGCGATCAGTCTTCCGCTCACATGGCGAACGTATATCAAAATGTGTAATGTGTATTTCCAATGTTACACTACCCTTTAATAAACAACAAGGTCATGGCTCTGCCTCAGTGTCCAAATGATGACTTTACATCATGTAAGCTTTTTTCTTCTTTTGTTTAAATTTAGCTGAGTGTTTTCTGTCATATTACAGCCTAAAAATTTAATTTTTGCCAATGATTTTCTGGATTATTTCAAAAAAGTGTCCCTCCATCAGGGGAGAGAGATCCCCTGCTGCTAGAGCTGAGCCATATAACCTTTGGGACCCACCATCCACCGTATTATTATGGCTGCTATGTCCATTCCAGATTGGCAACCGCAACCACTATCCTGAAACTGTGGGTTGGCACTGCCGTATGATGCGTTAAAATTTGACAGCCCAGTGGGGAAGGTGATGGGCTGACAGCTGTGGGGCACATAAAGTATTATAAGCACTTGTAGCACAACACTTATGGTAGACGTACACGTACATAAGTAGAAACTCAAGTGTGTGTCATAGAAGTATACGAACACTGCACGATTACAGTTCTTGTAGTTCTTGGAGTAGGACAAGGAGAAGTACTTGTACTAGAAGTAGAAATATGAGTAGAAGTACACCTAGGTACATGTACAAGTACTTTTAGTTGAAATATAAGTACTACTAGTAGAAGTAGTGTAGATACAGACAAGCAATAAATATAAGTAAATGTATTAGAAGTAACAACAGAAGTGGAAGTACATGTAGTGCAAGTACACACATGTACAGTGGTATGAAAAACTACCTGAACCTTTTGGAATTTCTCACATTTCTGCATAAAATCACCATCAAATGTGATCTGATCTTTGTCAAAATCACACAGATGAAAAAAAATAGTGTCTGCTTTAACTAAAAGCACCCAAACATTTATAGGTTTTTATATTTTAATGAGAGTAGTAAGCAAAAAATGAAAAAAGGGAAAAAATAAGTAAGTGAACCATCACATTTAACATTTTGTGCCCCTGAGCCCCCCACCCCACCCTTTGGCTGCAATAACTTCAACCAGATGCTTCCTGTAGCTGCAGATCAGTCTGGCAAATTGATCAGGACTAGGCTTGCCACCCGTCCCTTGAAATACGGAATCGTTCCGTAATTGGGAATTAAAAGTTCCGTTCTGTATTGAACCAATACGGAACGCGGTTTACTCCATATTTTACAATTGTCCCATGGGTCGAGCCCGCGCGACCCGCGGCTCCTGCGTGGCGGGCGGCGGTGCGCCCAGCCCATGCACGTCTGTCACACACAAACACACACCTGCGCTCATGAGTGACCACTGAGCCAACAATAATGGACAAAAAGGGCAGGAGATATTAAAGACGGCAAGATAGTTATCTGCCTGCCCGCTGCTGTCTGCCCTGCACTGCGCTCCACTTCCGGGTTCATTGCCTAGTTACCTCGCTCTCTCTGCTCAGTGCACCGCCCCGCGCGTTTTCAAAACTAACATGTCTCTTCAAAATTAGAAGTTCAGGACACCCCACGTCATCCTCAAAAGGGGAAACGTCTCCAAAAAATAGATTGGAGTGGCTCGATAGAGTCACTGATGATGATTATAACGCGAACTGCAAGGCAGGCAGGAAAGTTTTTGCAGTGTCTCATGGAAGTGTAAAACAGCATGCTGCAGCGGACCTCCACAAACAAAATAGAAGATCCCAGAAGAGCCTTCGTAACAATTCTTTGTACTGGAAACATCTCCTGAGCTTGATTTGGTATGTTATTATGCTCTTGTGTATGTACAGTGCTGCTCGAAAGTTTGTGAACCCCACAGCGATGGTCAGATTTTTTGTAAAAAAAACTAAAATAACCTTATTAAATGTTAAGTTATACCCAAATCCACAATACTGACATTCCAAATAATGGACTGAAACAAAAGAAATAGTTATATTGTCATTCTTTATTTAACAAAAGTGGTTGATTTAAGAAAAACTCAGATATCATGTGTGCAAAAGTATGTGAACCCCTTCAGTTAATAGGATATTGCGCCTCCTTTTGCAGAGATTACCTCAACCAAACGGTTTCTGTAGTGACTAATCAGCCTCTCACATCTACTTTGGGGGATTTTTGCCCATTCTTCCTTGCAGAACGCAGTCAGTTGAGAGAGGTTTGATGGGCGTCTGGCATGAACTGCTCGCTTCAGGTCCCGCCACAGCATTTCAATGGGATTTAGGTCAGGACTTTGACTGGGCCAGTCCAGAACACGAATCTTCTTCTTTTTCAGCCATTCCTTGGTTGTATTGCTGGAATGCTTTGGATCATTATCATGTTGCATGATCCACCTTCTGCCAAGCTTTAACTTCAAAACAGATGGCGTCAGGTTATGTTCTAGGATTTGACAATATTCCTCAGAATTCATGATTCCCTGGACTATGTGGAGTTGTCCAGGTCCTGAGGATGAAAAGCAAGCCCAGATCTTGACATTCCCACCTCCATGCTTCACTGTTGGGAGAAGGTTCTTTTGGTGGTATGCAGTGTTGACTTTTCGCCAGACATGGCGGTTTTGGTTGTGACCAAACAGTTCAATTTTGCACCTACATCAGTTGATGAAAACTCTTTTTAATTTAGTCTCGACAACACAACTGTTAAAAAAACAAAAAAAAACTACTGAATTGATTGATTAGGAAATCAGGTTGAAATAATAGAAAATTCCAAAATGTTGAGGGGGTTCACAAACTTATGAGCAGCACTGTATAACATGTAGGCTATATTTATATTTACCTTCATACATCTTGCATTGATAGGAGCATAGCTAGGCTGTTCCAGTTGCTACTATGGTTGATTATTTTTAGGAATGTTGATTTTTTTTTTTTTTTTTTTTTGAAACATGCATTTATTATCAATCAATATGGAATGAATTTATGTCCCCATAAAGAACATGTTATTTTGTTACGCTAACTAATGCTACTCATTTGGAATTATTCCTAATAGATTAACAGCAAATAGACACTGAATAAATAGTCCTACTGCAAATATATGCTATCTATTGATTGATTAATAGTGAATTTGACATCATCCCACTCCTACCCTCTAAATCAGGGGTCCCCAACCTTTTTTGCACCACGGACCGGTGTTATTTGTGTCTTTTTTTTCACGGACCGGTGTTCTGACAAATTTTGCAACCCATCAAAAATTGCAATGATGCGGTTCTGCACATGCGCGTAACGTTAAACATAGCCGCAAAATGCGCAAATGCAGCGATTCCAAAGTAAACACTACAAACTTTCTTGAAAGAAAGGAATATTAACTTACGTTTGATCATGGAAGGACTTGTAGAAAAGTTCTCCTCAGATTCATCCTCCCATGTAAGCTTCACACAACAGCTGCACACCGCGCTCACCATTAGCGACTTCGCCTTGTCGTTAAACATTACTTAAGAAGCCCGCTTCACAAAGATACGATGTTGGAAATTGTAGCAAGGTTTTCAACGCTCTTGTCGCGATGTCAGGATATTCCAGGATGACTTTAATCCAGAACCTCGGTAGAGTTGTTGTCTCAAATGTACGTTTAATAAGGTCGCCGTCATTTGCGATCTCTCTGTTTATTCACAAACGGGTCACGAATCCACTCCTTCGCAGTTTGTGGGTCTTCGAGGTTGTAGGCTCGTCAGGTACCCTTTTCGCCGTAAAAATATCCTTTTCGCCGTAAAAACATTTCCAAAGACGTCTGTTTTCCTGTTATCTTCGCTCGTGTGGGGGCTAATTATTTCCGGGAACAAATGTGCTGCGCCGCGGCCTAGTAATACGCTATTATCGAGGACAAGCGCACATAGATATATTATATACACAAAAAGATGTACTGCTAGCAGTCCAATCAATGGACTTCTATGACAACATTGTAATCTATCCCGTAGTATTATATCTAGAGTAGACGGATATTGGTTTGTTAAGCAGGGGCACAGGGTTAATTCGGCCAGAATGCGGTCGTTATTTTTTTTTTTTTTTCTTTGCGGCCCGGTCGCAAATGCGCCACGGACCTGCTCTAAATTACTGCAGCTGAGGTGACACAGGTAAACCACACAGTAAAACGTAGCCAGCCAGAGCTACAATAGTGCTGACTGTGGACACAGGCTCAATCAGAAGATCTTTATGTGATTCCAAAATGGTGAAGAAAATGACTTTGGGGAGAACAAGCAAGAGGCACTGTTGAAACAAGTCCTGGGTCCAAAGGCAGTGGGTGATGTGCTTAAGATCTTAACGTCACCCATCCCATTCTCCATACAGACCGATGCCTCGAATAAATTGAGCAGGAAGATGTTCCCCTTGCTGTCCAGTACTTCAGTCCAGAGTCTGGGCTCACCAACAAAATGCTGGACTTGGCATAGAGAATGCAGACGAGTCAGCTGCTGGAATTGTAGCTATCCTGGAACATTCCCTTAAGAAATTTGGCTTATCAATGCATCACGTGACCAGATTCAGTGCCGACAACCCAAATGTTAATTACGATATTCACAACTTCGTTTTCACTAACCTGCAGAAAAAAAACAAAACAATCTGCTGCAAGGAAACTGCCATGCCAGCAAAGTGCACAATACAGTTTTCTCATCTAAAAATACATACATTTCTATGCATTTTAGGAGTTTTGGGGATGCCCCTTTTTTTCGCCCGTAAGGCTTTGGGCGCGGGGGGGGGGCCTCCCTTTTTTCTTTTTCTGAAAGGTGGCAACCCTAATCCGGACTAATCTTGGCCCATTCTTCTCTTCAAAACTGCTGTAGTTCAGTCAGATTCCTGGGATGTCTAGCATGAATCGCTGTCTTTAGGTCATGCCACAGCATCTAAATGGGGTTCAAGCCTGGACTTTGACTTGGCCACTCCAGAACGTGTATTTTGTTCTTCTGAAACCATTCTGAAGTCTATTTACTTCTGTGTTTTGAATCATTCTTGTTGCAGCATCCATCCTCTTTTTAGCTTCAATTGTCTGACGGGAAGCCTCAGGCTTTCCTGAAAAACATCCTGATAAAGTTTTGAAATCATTCTTCCATTAATGATTGTAAGATGTCCAGGCCCTGAGGCGGCAAAACAGCCGCCAAATCATGCCCCTCTACCATGCTTCACGGTGGGGATGAGGTGTTGATTTTGGAGAGCTGTTCCATTTTTCCTCCACACATGACGTTGTGTGTTACCCCCAAACAATTCAACTTTGGTTTCATCAGTCCACAAAATATTTTGCCAAAACTTCTGTGGACTGTCCAAGTGCCTATTTGCAAACATTAAACAAACAACAAGGGTTTTTTTAGACAGCAGTGGCTTCCTCCATGGAGTCCTCCCATGAACACCATTCTTGGCCATAGTTTTACATATAGTTTATGTGTGCACAGAGATAATTGGACTGTGCCAGTGATTCCTGTAAGTCTTTAGCAGACACTCTAGGGTTCTTTCTTACCTCTCTGAGTATTCTGCGCTGAACTCTTGGCATCATCTTTGGTGGACGGCCACTCCTTGGTAGAGAAGCAACAGTGCCAAACTGTCTCCATTTGTAGACAACTTCTCTGACTGTCGATTGATGAACATCCAGCCTTTTAGGGATGGTTTTGTATCCTTTGCCAGCTTTATACAAATCAACAATCCTTGATCGCAAGTCTTCAGACAGCTCTTTTGACCAAGCCATGATGCACATCAGACAATGCTTCTCATCAAGTCAATTCTTAACAGGTGTGTGGTTTATAGTGGGCTGGGCAGCTTTTAACCACTCATCAGTGATTGGGCACATATTTTACTTAAATTGTTTGGCAAAAATTGGTTTCAATTGCTCTTTAAGTCTCCTTAGGCAGAGGGTTCACATACTTATTTTTCCCCCTTCTGTCATTGTTTGCATGCTACCCTAATTAAAATGTGAAAACCTATAAATGTTTGGATGGCTTTAGTTAACGCAGACACTGTGTTTACATCTGTGTGATTTCGACAAAGATCAGATTACATTTGATGGTGATTTTATGCAGAAATGTGAGAAATTTCAAAAGGTTCACTTACTTTTTCATACCACTGAAGTACAAGTACACTCATGTACACTAGACCGGTCCTTCGCATAATGGTTATTTTTCAAAGGTTTTGAATTTCACCTCCACAAGGCTATTTTTGTCCATCTTTAGGTACAAGACATCTGTGTGAAGTTTGGTGCCATTCGGTATGCAATTACTGTCCGCGCCATGGTTTTTCCTAATTGGTTTCCCACAATGAATCGACAAAGTGATCCGAAATGAATAAACTTCACATTTCTTTGTGTGTTTGTAGGTCATCCAGCAGCGTATTTCTGTTTTCATTTTGCGTTATTTAGTTGGGAGTTTATAAGTTATCCCTCACCCTGGGGGCAACACATAGAGAGCGGTCACTAGTGGACAACTTGAGGACTTGGACGCAGACACTTAATAAAGGACTACGAACGTGAAATTTCGTGTAATTATTATTGTCTAGGAAAGAAACCTTGTGGAGCAGCAAATTTCCAAAGTTCATTTTTTGGGCCCTATCTACCTCCATAGGTCTATTATACACGTAGAAACATACATACTATAAACTGCTCTAGTGCAGTGATTCTTAACACTAGAAGTCCCAGAGAATTCTGGTACTCCTACTAGTCCCAAATAATGGCCGATATGGCCTCTCCCCCGGAAAACCCAGAGGTGGCAAAAAATGACCCAAGTGCTTTTGAATTGGCAAGTCCTTGACGGACAGACAACAGCCGTTCATATGGAAATGCAACCACTAGACATACATTAACTTCAGACACAATGACCACAATCCATACTCCATGGCCCCGATTCAGTCCTTCTAAACTATAGACACAATTCCTACTTTACACTCAAATTGCAGTTCTAAAAATCTTTTTTTTCTTCTTCAAAACAATGTACACATTTGGGCCATTCTTTCTGTCGTTATGTGTGGAGTATAGGAGAAGTTAAGTCAAAAATGTGTAAAACGTGTCAAACTTCATAAATAAATGTAGCTTGGCTTGAACTGACACAAACTATCACGAGTCACGGAGGAGAGGCCAAATCGGCCATTGCTAGGGAATATTAGGAGTGTTTGTCTTGGGAAAGTCCAAGTCGGCCTCTGCTGGGTTTTCTAGTGTTAAACAATGTCCAACAATGGTAGGCATATCTATCATGAGTAGACTCATGTAAAGTCTCAAGAATCAGTGCTCAAAAATACACTTTCACTCTGGTTTGTAGTAGCCATTTTAGTAGTAGTGTAAGGTATGATTTTCGTCCTTTTCCGAGTGTCCTTGAAAGTTTTCAGAAACTCAGCCTCCAAAGCCAATTTCACGTGGCAATATACTATACAATCTAGTGGACATGTCTATTATGCGTTGACCCACTAAGAAGTCTCAAAGGCCTATGAAGACACAGAAAAGTTGCAATTTTTCTCTCGAGTTGGCCTTTTTAACAGGCTCTGCAATTTTCCTTCTCACCCAGAGTCAGCTGGGCTTGGCGCCAGCACACCTGTAATGAGGAATAGAAAAAAAGCAAGGATGGATGGACTTTTAAGAATGAAAAGTTTTCCTGAACTTTGTCTCCCGTGTGTGCTTTCCCGCAGACAAGGTGTTAGTCATGTGTTTAATCAAAACACCTGCTTGGCTCCATGTTGGCTCACTTCCACATTTCCACGTACGTACACACACACACACTGAGTGTGACCCCTTATTAGCTGTGCAGTGGTGATGTGTGGACCCCTACTGAGTCGATTTGACTGATCCTTGAACTTTTCTGAAAATGTCCGCATTTTAGGTCTGCTTTTTTCCCATCTTGACCACCACAAATAAGTTTTCATGGACAATATTTTTGCCCTACCCAAACTATCTGATATAATGATTACTTTTTCTGGTCATATTTGCTTTTTTTTTTTTCATTATAATAATAATAGTATGGTAATTTTTTCTTTGTGAGATTTTGATTTTTTTTTTTTTTTTTTTTAATAAGGCTGACCAAGTTAACTACCTTACTCGGAGTTAATTCCCATATTTATTAACACAGAACAAGAAAACGTTTTGCTTTTTTTAGGCTCACTCAGAGAGTGCTACTTGTGCTGATACTGCATAAAGTACTATCACAGACATAAATATCAGTTGACGGGACTCGGGGCCGATACGTAGGGGGCCTATTTTCAAAAACTTACAATTCAAATATTTTCAAAACCAAAGCCGCTAGCGACCTAAAACCAAAACAGGCACCTCCCATAGGCACATAAAAAAATTCAAAGTCGTTCCCTAAAATAATGCCAATTTTTTTTTTTAGTACAATAAAACTTAAAGATCGGGTCCGATCACGTCATTTTCAAAGTATCAGGATTGGCAAAAAAATATCGGCCATGACTTTTTTTAATATATATATATATATATATATTTTTTTTTTTTTAAATTAAATCGTTTTCTAATTGTATTTAACGTTACAGACATAATATGTTACACTTATCCAGAGTCTTTAGTTTAGGCATAAGGTAGGGTTTTCAAATTTATCCCAATAACTTCGGTAATTAATTTTTTAAAAAATGTATCACGTTAAAATATTTAACGCAATTAACGTATGCGCTGCACGACCCACTCACGCATTGCTGCATGCAATCTGTAATGGTGCCGTTTTAACTATATATAGAGCTAAAAGGCAGCATAAAATGAGTAGAGTGAATTTTGGCAGCCTTTGGATCCCTTTTCCAATTGGCTAACGCCTTACAATCCCTCTCCCTACAATTAGAAATATCATGGGAAGCAATGTGGGGAAGCAAGGTAGCAATTGATCTATTACTTAACACCTCGAATTATGTCCCATTGCAGAGAAGATATATGAATTGGTAGAACTACGCACAGTCGTGGTTTCACTTGTCATGGTTCCACTTCCCATCATGCATTGGGCATGGCCTTCAGTATCATTTACTGAAAGCTCAACAAATACACTAGATGGCAATATTTAGTCACAATATACAAAGTCACAAGTCTTTCTATCCGTGGATCCCTCTCACAGAAAGAATGTTAATAATGTAAATGCCATCTTGAGGATTTATTGTCATAATAAACAAATACAGTACTTACAGTATGTACTGTATGTTGAATGTATATACTCGTCCGAGCTTTATTCATTTTTTTCTTAATGCATTGCCAAAATGTATATGATCGGGAAAAATTATCGGGAATGATTGGAATTGAATCGGGAGCAAAAAAAAAAGCAATCAGATCGGGAAATATCGGGATCGGCAGATACTCAAACTAAAACGATCAGGATTGGATCGGGAGCAAAAAAAACATGATTGGAACAACCCTAATTAAAATGGCTGTAAAATTCTCAAATTTTATGCTAGATGAACACGTCCATATCTATAAAGAATTCAGGGATTTAAGCATTTAGTCACAAGAATTTTTACCGGAAAAGCTCTGTTTATATATGGCGGCCGCAACATTGACTGACAGACTAGCATCGTACTTTAACATATTTAGGCAAAATGAATGCCAACTGCACGTTTTTTTGCTTTTAACTAAGAATCGAGACTGTTTTACGCCCATATCTATAAAGCATTCAGGGATTTAAGCATTTATTCACAAGAATTTTCACTGGAAACGCTATGTTTACGTATGGCGGCCGCCAAAATGACAGATTAGCATCGCACTTCGACATATTTACGTAATATAAATGCTAACTGCACTGGGTTTTTTTTTTTGTTGCTTTTAAGCAAGAATCGAGACTTTTTTATGTCCATTCTATAAAGAATTCAGGGAGGATTTAAGATTTATTTATAAGAATTTTCAACAAAAAAAGCTCTTTGTCTGTGATTCCACTTGGTCAGCTTTGAAGGCTACGTCAACAATGCAGGCCCCCTATTAATCGGCCCAGCGCCCCGTGCCCCATCAATATCATTATAAAGTCTATGACATAAAATAAAACACGTAAAAGGCAAATATTTTTGTAAATGGACGCAGAAATGTCTAATTTACTACTTTTTTTGCCAAAAAACGGGCAGTTGGCCGAAAATTACCTGATCATTTGAATGTAAACTTACGCTAATGTGTATGGATACAACTTGGCGGCCATCAAAAAACAAAGATCTTTTTAAGTAAATTCTTTTTTTTTTTATAGATGTGAACATAGAACAGTCTAGGTTCTTGGTTAAAAGCACAAAAACGGGCAGTTATCATTCATTTTACGTAAATATTTCAAGCTAAAATGACGCCATTATGTAAATCCAACGTGGCAGCCATCACAAAACAAAGAGCTTTATAAGTTGAAAATTCTTGTAAATAAATGCATACATCACCGGATTTTTTTATAGATATGAACATAGAACAGTCTAAATCATGCATGTCCAAAGTCTGGCCCGGGGGCCAAATGCGGCCCGTGGTCAAATTTCATCCGGCCCCCAGCTTCTGTCATAAAATCAATAACATCTGGCCCGCATACAGACTTAATAAATGCACACTAAATGCTGCTCCTCATTTACCCACTAAAAGGCAGCAGCAGCACTCTAAGCAACATTACCCCGTGTGGCCCTTTACTCCCAATTTTCTAAAATGGCGACAATCAACAAAAAAAAAGAAAGTTGACAGCGACGGCCGACGCTTCAAGGATAGGTAGAAATTGGACTAGTTCTTCACTAAAATACGCAACAACTATGTCTGCCTTATTTGCAAAGAGACAGTCGCTGTTTTTAAAGAGTTCAATGTGAGGCGATATTAACAAACAAGACACGCTGAAATGTACGACAAGATTACAGGGAATATACGTAGCGAGAAATTGAAGCAACTTGAAGGTAGTTTAACTTCACAGCAGCAGTATTTTGCAAGAGCCCGAGAGTCAAAAGAGAACGCCACAAAGGCTAGTTGCTAGATTGTTGAAATGATTGATTAAAAAAAAAAAAAAATAAAGCAAATGTGACACACAGAATGTCTTGCTAAAATTTGCTTTAATATATCATTCTACGTAAAGGACGTCAGCCAAGGTCAGCCCCCCACATTTTTACCACATCAAATCTGGCCCCCTTTGCAAAACGTTTGGACACCCCTTGTCTAGATTCTTCGTCAAAAGCAAAAAACCAGGCAGTTATCATTCATTTTACATAAATATTTTAAGCGAAAGTTACGCTAATTTTTACCATGTATTTTTTTCACGTTTCAAAGTGCATGCACACACGTCACTGAGCCTCCGCCGAGTCTCTGCCTGGGAAAAAGACTTTTCTAACCCACTTAAGGCAACAGTGATATGAAAAAGTATCTGAACCTTTCGGAATTTCTCACATTTCTGCATAAAATCACCATCAAATGTGATTTGATCTTTGTCAAAATAACACAGATGTAAAAACAGTGTCTGCTTTAACTAAAACCCCCCAAACATTTATAGGTTTTCATATTTCAATTAGGGAAGCATGCAAACAATGACAGAAGGGGGAAAAATAAGTATGTGAAACCTCTGCCTGAGGAGCAATTGAAACCAATTTTTACAAAACAATTTCGGTCAGGTTTGTGCCCAATCACTGATGAGTGGTTTAAAGCTGCCCTGCCCACTTTAAAACACACACCTGGTACGAATTGTCTTAATAAGAAGCATTGTCTGATGTGTATCATGGCTCGGTCAAAAGAGCTGTCTGAAGACCTCCGATCAGGGGTTGTTAATATGTATAAAGCTGGGAAAGGATACAAAACCATCTCTAAAAGTCATCAATCAACAGTCAGAGAAGTTGTCTACAAATGGAGAAGGTTTGGCACTGTTGCTTCTCTCCCAAGGAGTGGCCGTCCACCAAAGATGATGCAAAGAGTTCAGCGCAGAATACTCAGAGAGGTAAAAAAGAATCCTAGTCTGTCTGCTAAAGTCCAATATCTCTGTGCACACATCAACCATACGTAAAACTATGGCCAAGTTCATGGGAGGACTCCACGGAAGAAGCCACTGCTGTCTTAAAAAAAATTGTTGCACGTTTAATGTTCGCAAAAAAAGGCACTTGGACACTCCACAGATGTTTTGGCAAAATACTTTGTGGACTGATGAAACCAAAGTTAAATTGTTTGGGAGTAACACACAACGTAATGTGTGGAGGAAAAATGGAACAGCTCACCAACATCAACACCTCATCTCCACCGTGAAGCATGGTGGGGGGAGCATCGTGATTTGGGGCTGTTTTACTGCTTCAGGGCCTGTACAACTTGCAATCATTAATGGAAGAATGAATTTGCAGGAAAACCTGAGGCCGTCTGTCAGACAGTTGAAGCTAAAAAGAGGATGGATGCTGCAACAAGACAATGATCTAAAACGCAGAAGTAAATCAACTTCAGAATGGTTTCAGAAGAACAAAATAAACGTTCTGGAGTGGAGTCAAAGTCCAGACTTGAACCCCATTGAGATGCTGTAGCATGACCTAAAGTCAGCGGTTGCTGTGGCATGACCTAAAGTCAGTGATTCATGCCATACATCCCAGGAATCCGACTGAACTACAGCAGTTTTGTAGAGAAGAATGGGCCAAGATTAGTCCTGATCCATGTGCCAGACTGATCTACAGCTACAGGAAGCGTCTTGTTGAAGTTATTGCTGCCAAAGAGGGTGCCACAAAATATTAAATGTGATGGTTCACTTACTTATTTTTCCCCTTTCTATCATTGTTTGCATACTATCCCCATTAAAATATGAAAATCTACAAATGTTTGGGTGGTTTTAGTTAAAGCAGACACTGTTTTTTCATCAGTGTGATTTTGACAAAGATCAGATCACATTTGATGCTGGTTTTATTTAATAATGTGAGAAATTACAAAAGGTTCCGATACTTTTTCATACCACTGTACGTCTACACTAGGACGGATAATGGCCTTAAACGTACAATTAGACGATGCGGCAAGTCGGCTACACTAATTTACTTCTTGTCTGGAGATTTTATCACACGGGGTAAGGACCTGTGTAACCTCATAAACTACAGACCCACCTCCTAGTATAGCCGTGGTAACTGTATAATCATCGGATACAAAAGAAGTGACGTCATGGAGTGTGCCATCACCATTTTTGTGTGGCATTATGGCGTCGTAAACAATGGAGGTGAATGGTACAGACGCCGCTTTCCTGCTACACTTTTTACAACTGAAATTGCTTGTAAATCTTACGCTTGAGTGGGAAAACCCATTGGCAGTGTATCAAATACTTGTTCTCCCCACTGTATATGTATGATAAGACATCGAACAACACCGTAAAATGATAACCTTCCGGTTCAGAGGTGTCCTGCGTGGATGATGCTGGTATCCCACGCAGGGGTGTTCATAAACCCACCTTAAACGTAGTGCGGACAATTATAAAATATTGTACGAATTACAAGGCAAAAAAATATCCGTCTTAGTGTAGACGTAGCCAAAGACTTGCTACTAAACAATCACATTTGTTGTTGTTTTTTTGTTTCTGATGCTAATCTGATGGGCCAAACGCTCGTTGCCTTATCTTCGTGCTTGTACAACCATGCACGCCAAGCACGAGTTTAACACAGGCTGCAGTTACGTTTTAGGTCAGAGGTGGTAGTCGCAAGAAAAAAAAGTGACGAATTCGGTTCATTCCCTTTAAGTTGTGACTTAAAAAAGTACATTTGTACTCATTAATCCTTAAATAACAACTTCTGATTTAAAAACATATATTTAAATTCTGCTCAAATAACTTTAAATTCTTTAAATGACAACTTTTTAAATGTTTAAATTTTCTTTCAACTTTTAACTGTTAGTAAACAAATGTTTTTCTATAGTCAAAATTGATGTGAAAATTTTGAATGTCCAATTTAAACTCATTCACTGCCATTAACAGCAAAAGACATTAAATCTATTTGAACTCAGCCAAGTAGTTTTAGAAAAGTAGGAAGGTTGTTGTTCTGTTTCCTTACTTTGAGCATCCTAAGTGGTAATTTGACAAAGTTACTTTGTGGTCAATGTTAAAAACAAACAAAAAAAAAAAAACTCCGGTTCATCTGATGTTTTCATTGAGTTAAGATGTCCAAGTTGATTTCTTCAATAGCAAATCATATTCAGTTTGATTAAATAATACAATAACGCTGAAATGTCGGTTTTTGTTGACCTTCATCACTAGTTTGTCATCTTCTTCTTCTCCCATCTACGCACTTCCTGTCATCATGTCCTTAATCTCCCTTTTCCTTGCGAGCGTCCACAAGGGCAGCGAGAGTTTTAATGGGCTCGCCCCTTCCTCCTCCATCTCATCACCCTCCGCGCCACCGGAGGAGGACGCCCCCGTCATTACGCGCCGATAGTCCCGCTCTCCCGCTAATGAGACACTGGACAAGCCAAGGTTAAGGAAAACGCAACCGCTCCTCCTTTTGGGAAATTGCTTCATTTTTGCGTCATTAATCGGAGGCCAAATGAATTGCCGCTTTGAAAAATTCAACCCCTGAAGACTCTTTGGTAGGCAAGTCTATCAAGAGTAGACGTACAAAATAAGTCTCAAAAAGCCATACTGAAAAGAAATCTGGCATTTTGGTTAAAATTGTCCATTTTTGTGTAATTTTTGTCGTTTTCTATGGAATCACAGGAGTGCCAAAAATCTTTATTTTAAAAACATATGAATTAATAAATAAATTAAAATAAACAGAAGTAAATGAATGAATAAATCATTAAATGAAATTATAAAGGTATCTTTTGTCATTGACTTTTACTTTTTGTCATTGAAAATCACAAATGGAAAAAAACCGGCAATTTTTGTCATTCACTTTTACTTTTTTCCATTGAAAAACACAAACGAAGAAAACAATGGCAATTTTTGTCGTCGACTTTTACTTTTTGTCACTGACCAACACAAACAGAAAAAACAATGGCAATTTTTTTCTTGCCTTTGCTGTTTCTATTTAGGTTTTCATTGTCTTTGCCTTTGATTTTGCCTTTGCTTTTACCGAAAGGAGTGGAACAGAAAAGGGTTAGTTATCGACGGCATCAAATTTGACTGTCTTAGTGGTGGGATAGTTGGGTGAGGTGACCCATCCAGCCTGTCAGCTGCTTCTCTAAGCAGTTGCGAAATGGATTTTTACATATCTCTGCAAAGAATACCGCGGTACCTCTACATACGAAGTCAATTCGTTCCAGGACCTTGTTTGTAAGTTGAAATGGTCCTATGTTGAGCAGGATTTTCCCATAAGAATACATTATAATTACATTAATTCGTTCCACAGCCCGAAAACTTACACTAAATCCTTCATAAATGCTGTTGGTACTATTGCAAATAGCAATTACACAGAGCAAAACAAATGAATTATAAATAAAAATCCGAATAATATAATGCTAATAATAAAACCTGTAGTAATGTAATGAATCAGGTTCTAATGTCGCGGACATGTTTTGTATGGTGTACCTGAACACACGGCGTGGCTGACTTGACAGAGTAAGAAAGGACATTTTACTTGACTTTGTTAAGCTGCGGTGGACCGTAGGCATGTGGTGTTGCACAAGTTCTGAAATAAATGATTAAAAACCTGACGGAGCTGGCGATTTTTTGGTGATGTTACCACGTTAATAATTGCCAACTTAACTTATAAAGACTGGCGAACGAAGGTCGGAGGAGGACCGTCAAGATTGTTGTCATTCTACGACTGTATTGTTGAGCCAGTTCATGGAAGCTGAAGGAGATAGTACCTTTTCTCGTAGGCACCATTTAAAGTGCTTACAACAGGATAAAAAAGTCTTAAATAGCATTATTATTTGAATTACAATCATATTTCGAGAGGATTCGACTATATAAAACAATTTAGCAAAGCGCAGATGATGAGAAATTAGTCTTTTAATCTGCCGTTTAGCCACACATACCATTATAGGGCTCTAGCGTCCCCAACAGGAGGATGACGTTGGCAGGGCAATGGTTTCATCTGATTTACAATTCAACCCATTGTGGGGGGATTTTTCAAAACAAGGAAAATGCGACGAAGAGAGCCGCAAAATGTCATTTTTTTCAGTCTCTCTACTCCAATATTTTTACAGGATATTCTTTTTATCAATTGCTAAATAAATGGTACGGTCATGACTAATAACAGTCTTGTGCTAAATGGAATATGAAATAATAAAAATGCATTTATTTAATACGACATGGCAAATTTACTCCATGATGGTCAAAACTGTCGACTTCACCTTTACTGTCACACCTTCCGAAGGATATTTTATGCCACCGCAGTTAGTCAGGCTTTTTACATGTCCCTGCCCCGGCTTCGGAGAATGTAAACAAACCAAAAGGCGTGACAGCTAGCCGACATGCTAACCCGAATAGAGTGACGTCACAAAGTCTTATTTTCGCTTTTCGAAGCGAAAAATCACACAAAACAACCCCGGATCATATCACACGGCGGCTGGGTTGTCTATTGTCTTTGCTGATTAGCAACCCGCCCGGCGACGAGCGAGTTACAGCTCGTTCCCCTGATACGGACATGAGAGCTCGCCAGGGAAGCAGCTGGAGAGTACCGCCGGACAAATCGGCCGACATCGGAGGAGTGAGTGGCTGCCACATGGTCAACACGAATATGGCGTAAAATAATGCTTTACTACACGGCGAAGACGTAAACAGAGAGCGGCTTGCAGTTGCTTTGCAGCTAACATGGCAGGATATGTCTGAACAGAACTTCTCTACATGTCAGTCCACGATCAAACGTAAGTAAATAGTGCTTTATTTATAGAAAGTTTGTGGTGTTTACTTTGTAAACGCTGTATTCACAGCAATTTTTAACACAAAATTGCAATTTCTGATGGGGGTTGAAAATTTGACAGAACACCGGGCACACGGAGAGAGCATTAAGCCGAGTATAGCGCTCTCCCCGCGGGCGGGGTGGTGCGACAAGCCGTTGGTCGTCGGCCGAGTGGCATTTTCGGTGGACAGTCAGCTACAAAATCTAAGCCACCTTTGTAATAAAACATGTGCCATGATTCCAGTATTTGACATTGTACAAAATACGATGTTTACTCACTTCCTCGTAAGTCCAATGTTCCCACAGTAGTAGGGGTTGTTTTGGCCAATATCCACAGTGAACGGGAACCTTTTGAAAACCAAAAAGGCTCACACAACTCTCCCTGGTGCAGCAACAATTTTCTGCAGCCGTTTGGCTGGCGTGATGCGAAAAATAAATGAATTAATCCGCAAAATCAGCTGAATTCACAATCCATCTGCATGCTATAAAGCAATGATGTATTGTGAGATGCTCACTCAGGTGACGTCACATTCGCATTTGTCCTAAACCACTGAAGCCAGAAGTCACTCATTTTCATGGCGCTGGATTAAAAAATGGAATATATTAAACGATCGCTCCCACACACATCCAAGCGGTCCATTTCATTCAGGAGCATAAAACACAACGTGAAATATGAAATAAACATGCTTTTTGGTGTCATACGCACTTTAAGGAAAACAAGCAGAATATCGGGCATAAGAGATACATGACGCCTTCTTATTACGGAAGCAATTTACAGAGCAAGACTGATGCTGACAAGGTGCTGAATGAAAAAAAGGAACTGAGAACGCACACAAACATAACAGCCAAAAAACCGAAAGGTGAAAAATACACATGTATACAAATCATTTTTTCTTTTTTTTAATTATCATTTAATTTCATTATTTACGGATTAATGCCCTCTGCCATGGCCTTTTTTTAACCATCAGGCATAAATAAAATATGGTCCTTTCTCACAAGTACGCAAACATCTTCCAAAACGTTTCTCGAGCCTCTGGGGTCGCACAGAGGCTCGAGAAATTTTGTTAAAAAGGTGCAAATTCTGAAAACTCTTGGGCGGGTGAGTTCCCGGCGACAGTGAGCATTTTGTGGCAAACTCTGAACGCGTCCTATTGCAGAGGTGCCGGCGTTGTTGTAGCATTCTGTTCGGAGGACGTCACAGCTCAAGAAACCTTGACAAATGCGCTTTCTCGGAAGTTTGGGACACTTGAAAAATGGGTCTCACGCTCCAGTTGCTAAACTAAACGAAATCTCGATGTACATTTGTGTAGAATTGTAGTTCACAACAACAACAAAAACTATTCCGTTCCCGCCGAAACTATTAAAGTCTCTTTACAAGACTATTACAATCTCTCACACTCCTTAAAACAAGATTCACTGTTTCCTTGTGTAACAAGTGGAATCCATCGAGAGCCAGGCGAGTGGGCCGAGTCCTAGAGGCGACAAAGCTGAGCGAAGCCACTCCCGGCCGGATTAAACGGCAACTGGCAGAGGGGGTGTGGAAGTCGCGGGAAAAAATGTGACAAAAAAAGGAAGTGGTCGTGCTATAAAATTATTGTACTAAACCACAGCAAATGGACAAAAGGTGATCTCCATGGGGATGCCTGGTCTTCATAAGCTTACGTTTTATTTTTTAAATCAGCAAAAATAGTTACTTTCCCTACAAAGGGTTAACCTAACATACAATTTGGTGGACATATCTAAAATGAGTAAACGACCAAAAAAGCCTCAAGAAGCTATACCTAAAATTAACTCCTAAAGAGTTTGTCCATTATCCCTGAATCCAATGAACGAGTCTGTAATGTTTCTCCTAACATTAAGCAGATTTGATATTGATGTTAGCGCTTTGCGTTGATGGATGTTCAGCGCGCTTGTCCAACATTAAAGGCGTCTAATGGCCTCCCTTTTTGTTCCCGTTTGACTCTTGGATGATGAACTTGTTCTTTTTCGCCCATTACTCTTCATCAAGTCTTTTGTTGAACGTCTGCCAAGGTGGCGGCCATCTGTCAGGTGGCGTCCGCGCTTGGCTCATTGGCAAAAACGATCCATTTGGAAAATTTTAGCTATTGTGTAGAAATAGGAAAGTAACATAATTTCAATCAGGCATCAAAAACACATAAACACTGGCTACATACTTGTACTTGCACTCTGTACTGACATAAAAACAGACACATATACACACTTATGCCTACAGACACACACTCACATGCATGCACACAACACACACATGTAAACCCATGAACACACTAAACATACTGTATGTACCGTAATTTTCGCACTATAAGGCCCACCTGACTATAAGCCGCCACCCACCAAATTTGACACGAAAACGGCATTTCTTCATAGATAAGCCACACTGGACTATAAGCCGCAGCTGTCCTCACTGTATTATGGGATATTAACAACAAAAGATATTAACCAGTAACACTTTATTTGACAGCGGCGTCACAAGACTGTCATAAGACCAGGGGTGAAAGTGGGCCAGAACGGTCAGGAACGCAGTTCCGGTATAAGATTCAGGGCCAGAACGCAGTTCCGGTATAAGATTCAGGGCTGTAATGCTGTTACGGTACACGGTTCTTTGATTCCGAAAATATGACAGCAACTGTCAAAAGCTAAGCTGCCACACATGCATTTCAGTTCCAAGAAGAAAACAATCTACCAACATCAGGTTTACATAGACAAGTGTTAACAACAAGCATAATAAAGTGCTTGTGTAGCGTAATCCGTTTCCACCAATATTTATTATTGATTTTATTCCACGGACGGCATGGAGGTTTCCCCAGCTGCTGCTGTTATCTGAGTCTGACGATTATGAGTCACGTCAATGTGCGAATGCAAAGCAAAACGCCTGGACTCATTTAGCCGTTCAATTGGCTGACATACATGTGACAGACATGTGATCAGCAGAGATGGTTAGGTCTGATTGGTTCAAATGTGCATGTTTTCTGGAACCGCAAAAAAAAAAAAAAAAAAAAAAGAGCTTGTTGAATTGATGCCACAAAAAAAGGGCAAAGTAACATAAATTGAATCAAATCTTTAAGAGCAACCAAAGAGTTGAGGAGGCTTATTTATCATATTTAGTTTTATTTACTCTGATGGGGAGGTTCAGAACATCTTAGCTGTCAATGTGCACTTTGGACTTATATTTGTTCATTTATGTTTATGATTTAAAAAGGTCAATGTTTGCGCAATCTTCAAAAATATATTCCATTTCACTCTGCATAATATAAGTAATTTGTACTTAAATTTTTCTGAATGTATGTTACTCATATATTTATTATTAAAAAAGTAAATGTTTACATTAACTTCAATTTTAATATATATCCTATGTTCTTAAGTAGTAAAAAGTGAGATTTGGCGTTTAGTATGTGAGGAAATGAGGGAAAATTTAAAAAAAATAGGAGATGGAGGTTGGGGTAGTTGCTGTTTTTGTAAACTTTTATTTTGCAAATCATTGAAAAAATACAATTTTGAATGAAAATCTGTTTTTGTATGTGTTATAGAAATAACTGTGCTAAAAAGTTTTCTTTGCATTTTGGTAGTTTAAGAGGTTTGATGGAAAAAAAAAATAGATACAGTAAATAAAAGTAAAATAAAATTTCTGGCGACCTTCACATCTGGGAGTATCGGCAAGAAATTCTAGCCACTTTCACCCCTGCATAAGACTAAACCACACCAACCACAATTGCTTCAAGAAGCTTCATTTGACCAACACTGTTCTCTTGGGGGGGACAGTCAACCTCTGCTGCCACCTGCTGTCAACACTGTTGTCCTCCAACATGGTACTAGCATGCATTGCAACACTATAGATGTAAATAACAATCAAAGTCATGTTCTGTGCTAATTATTTCTTCAGTTACTGCTCTAGTTGTTTCATTAATTCCTAGTTATGGGGTTAATTTGTGCCGGATTCTGCCGGAACAAGATCCGGCACCTCTTGATTTTTGCCTCCCTGTGTTTCGGGACTTATTTGAGCAGACCCATAGAAAATAATAATAATATGTGGGCCGGCGATTTCCGTGGCTCGTTTGTCATCACTCCTACGTCTGGTTCTTCCGGCGATGAGCGAAGCTGCAGCAATCATGCTAACGGGTGCAGCCGGAGGCTAGTGCCGCAGCAGCTAGCCAGGTTCACGGACAGCCAGCCAAGCAGGGGCAGGAGGCTGCTACCGTGGCAGCAGCTGGTCAGGTTCAGCACCACCCAGCAGCGTCAGCCAGGTGGACCATCAACAGTCGGAGCAACAGGCCAGTACCTTTATGGGAAATTCGGGTTTGGGCTGCACAATTTATAAGACTGTGGGAACTTTGGGGCCAGAGAAGACGGGGGGGATGAAACTCGTAAAAGAATGGGTTTTTTAATGTTTTACAAGTTAGACCTGTTGAGAAACTAATTGCTGACTGTGTACTGTAAGTCCCACCTGTGGTCATGTGGGCAATTGCCCGTGCTGTGCAGAGGATAGCCTAACTAATTGTAAATTGTTGTCATAACATATATACCATGATATTATGTGAAATTGAGGCTTGTAAGTCTCACAGCATGGCTAGTGGTCATTTGCAATTTGTTTTCAGCACCATTTTCTGTGTATGTTCCGGGACATGTGCCCGTCTCGTAATCCCTGCGCTGTCATATGTACTTTGTGTTCCGGCACCTTATGATTTACAAATTAAGCACTGCATAGGACCATCATAATTATGACATGACAATGCCCTGAGCGTTAATAAATGTTTATGACAGATGTCATTTTGTGTCATCTGGCAAATTATCTCCCTTTTGAATGGATGTAAAAGATCCAAGCTGGATATAAATGGAGTCACATAATTTGCCGGATGACACTTAATAACACCTGTCAAAAGCATTCATTAATGTCCATGATAATGTCATGTCATAATTATGACTGTCTTATGGCAGTCTTATGACGCCGCTGTCAAATAAAGTATTACCTATTAACCACAATAAATCGACAAATAAGCCGCGCTGGACTATATGGATTCAAAATGAGGGGAAAAAAAGCGGCTTATAGTCCGAAAATTATGGTACTCGCGAACTACAAAAAGATGGTCGCTCGCACACAAACACACACGCACACCCACACACAGGCCAGCTGCTGCAAAGTGCTGTAGGTTTGCACCCTGCCGAGCATCTGCCTTTGCCAAATGAATACCTTCGGGGAGAAAACACGCCACACATACAATTTATAATAGAGTAACAGGTGGCTAGAAAGTTTGCAGATGATTATTGATCTTTTCCATGACGACAATCATGATGACCGCAATGATGTCGGTCAGCACAATGATGTTCTAGATAATGTGAAAAAAGCTTAGCTGATGTTAATCATTGTAGACGACAGACGTCCAGTTGTTTAAAGTAACTAGCTGTATAACACTATAGCGGTCACAGTGGTGTAACAACCATGTTATGACTTTGTTATAATAGTCCAAATTATTGCTTAATGATGTCACCTGACAACAAGTCCAACTTTCTTAATGATGTGTGAGCTCACTGTCTGTCTAGAAGAAAAGGTGAAGGTTTCGTCTTCATCTTCTTCCCTTTCACGCACGCAGTCAACCAATCGCATCCTTCTGAATCCATGAGAAGTCGGCTGGCTAATTAACTCGCTGGCGTCCAAACGGAAACGAGAATTGACTTTTGCACATTTTGATTGGCGCGTCCGGCATGCATGTCTGCATGCACTCACACACACACACACACGCACTCGCTTTCCCTACGTAGACAACTTTTACTCTGAGTTTCATCATCGCCGTCAGCGTGTTTGCATCAGATTCCCAAGCGTATGTTTTAGTAAGATTTTATTATATACAATGCGTGTGTGTGTGAGAAAGTCCAGCAGCAGAAGATGGAAATTTTTGAAGATGTTATTCGGACATGACGTTTAATAGGAAAAGTTTTTATACGACGCAATGCTCATTTTTTAAAACGCCTTACTATACATTGCTCTTCTTTTATTTAATGCCTTACTATACATGGTCTAACTATTAGGGGTGGGACTAGATTAATAAACTTTAAAAATTTGAGGCTTTGTAATGAATTCATCTTGATTAATCTCATTTTAGTCAGATATCTTCGCCGCATTTTTTAAATGGAAGAATTGTAGTTACTGAATGAATTAAATATATTCTGGGAAAATGCAAGTAACTGTCATTTTTTAATCAAAACTGTGGAAAAACAGTTATCTTAATGAACAATTTAACAATCAAAGCAACATTTGGGAACTTTTCAACCTTTATAAAATATTTTCATAACATTTGTGGTAATATGTCGACTGAAAACTAGTTGAATGACACCTCTTTTATATCTTGAGAGTGTCTGTATCGCTTTCACCGGCACTAATTAACTTCAAGGAGGGTGGCAGGAACCCTGCCACAAAAAAATCTACAAATTTTACTGCATACAACACTTTCTCACAAATTCTGCAAAGATGGCAGAGCAACAAGAGTCAAAATGTTTGATCTGAGGAGGAAGAAAAAGCCAGGCTGCCAGGATATACAGAATAAACAGCCCGGCTTTCACTTGCTGGCATCAGCGCTGACGAGTTCGGGTGGGGTGGGGGATTAGCTACATTAAGCTACACGGTTGGAACTGTCATATGCTATTGTTTACGCACAATTGCATTCATTACCTTATTACTATTCATCTTTCACACAGCCGCTGGAAACAGAAATGTTTAATCCATCTGCAAGCAACAGCGAGATTGATTTTTGATTGATGATTTTACGACACTGCGGGGGTGCGCTGGTCCTCATGGGAAACGCAGTCTTCCTTAAAGTGCATATAACACCAAAAAGCGTGTTTATTTCATATTTCACGCAGTGTTTTATGCTCCTGAATGGACCGCTTGGATGTGTGTGGAAGCGATCGTTTTATATATTCAATTTTTGAATCCCGCGCCATGAAAATGAGTGACTTTCGGCTTCAGTCTTGGGTTTAGGACGAATATGAATGTGACGTCACCCGGGTCAGCATCTCACAATACAGCATTGCTTTATAGCATGCAGACGGACTGTGGTTAGAAAACCCTTTTGCAGATTAATTTGTTTATTTTTCGCATCACGCCAGCCAAACAGCTGCAGAAAATTGTTGCTGCACCAGGGAGAGGCGTGTGAGCCTTTTTGGGTTTCAAAAGGTTCCCGTTCACTGTGGATATTAGCCAAAACAAGCCCTACTAGTGTGGGACCATCTGACTTACAAGGAAGTGAGTAAACATCGTATTTTGTATTATATCAAATATTAGGATCATGGCACACGTTTTAATACAGAGGTGGCTTGCATTTTGTGGCTGATTGTCGACATCGACGACTTGTTTGCACACCCCACTCTATACTCGGCTTATTACCTCTTCGTGTGCCCGGTGTTCTGTCAGATTTTCATCCCCATTTGAAATTGAAACTTTGTATTAAAAATGGCCGCGAGTACAGCGATTACAAAGTAAACACTACAAACTTTCTTTAAATAAAGGACTATTTACATTACTTAAGTTCTCCTCAGACACATCCTGCCATGTTAGCTGCACAACAACTGCACGCCGCTCTCTCACTGTTTACATCTTCGCCGTGTAGTAAAGCATTATTTTACGCCATATTCATGTGGCAGCTACGTGCTCCTCCGACGTCGGACGGTTTGTCCGGCGGTACTCTCCAGCTGCTTCCCCAGCGAGCACTCCTGTCCGCAGCAGGGGAATGAGCTGTAACTTGCTCGCCGCCAGGCAGGTTGCCGATCAGCGAAGACAATCGACAACCCCGCTGCCATGTGACATGATCCGGGCTAGTTTTGTGTGATTTTTCTCTTCGAAAAGCGAAAATAAGACTTGTGACGTCACTCAGTTTGGGTTAGCATGTCAGCTAGCTCTGAAGCCCTGGCCAGGGAAATGACAAAAGCCGGACTAACTACGGTGCCATAATATATCGTTCGGGAGGTGCGACAGTAAAGGTGAAGTCGACAGTTTTGACCATTATAGAGTAATTTTGTCTTGTCGTACTGAATAAATGCATTTTTATTATTTCATATTCCATTTAGCACAAGACAGTTATTTGTCACGACCATACCATTTATTTAGCAAGTGGGGAAAAAATACTTTGATTAAAAAATATCCTGGAAAAATATTGTAATACAGAGACTAAAACAATGATATTTTGCGTCTCTCTTCGTCGCATTTTCCTCGTTCTGAATAATTCCCTCAATGGGCTGAATTCTAAATATGATGAAACCATGCCACTGCCATTGTCATCCTCCGGTTGGGGACGCTAGAGCCCTATAATGGCAGGCGTGGCTAAACGGCAGATTAAAAAACTAATTTCTCGTCATCTGCGCTTTGCCAAATTGTTGTATATAGTCGAATCCTCTCAAAATATAATTCTAATTCTCATAATAATGCTATTTATGACTTTTTTTTATCCTGTCGTACGTACTTTAAGGCAAAATATAACCTCTTTTGACCACCAGCGTCACTAAAATTGATCAAAACTGAAAAGATACCAAGTGTTTCTTCGAATGTTCAAAAGAAGATGAAAAAACTGCACATCTTTCTTCTTCTGGTAGAAGAGTCAAAAAAATATATAATTATACTGTATTTTTGAACAAACCTACATCTTTAAAAAAAAAAAAAGAGAAAAAAAAAGTGGTTATGTCAAATGGATTCCTCCATTTTGGTAGCAGTTAGCTGAGCTGATGTGTATATGAATTTATTGTGTGTAACAGAAAATTGTGCACAGACAAAGGGTCCGTTTTTTGGTCATTTCCAAAAAATGTGTCAACTTTTTAACCCGTAAAATTTGTTGTAATTATTTATTCGTAATGAATGCGTTAAAAGTCCCACCTGTACCTACTATACAAGGTACTATTCATAGGCTCAGGGCATGTCAAGGCACCACTCAAATAGTTGTTCTTCATCCTCTTTTCCTCCTTGTGGAATCTAATTTTGAAGTAGTCATTCATGAAGCGATCGTCTTGAAATTTGGGCCAGTATCTATCGAACTCCAGAGCTCAATTTTTTTGTATCAAGGCTGATTAATTGCGTACACATAGGTGCCTGTTACCTGTGTGTTACGTCTTAGCCAGTGGAGTGCATGCACACACAGCCTTCAGCCTATTGTGTGCTGGAGCACGCTCGTGCAAATATACTCACTATACATATGGCGGAAAACACTCAGGTGAATTGAAGTTCCGCTCTGAGACCCCGAATTTAGCCAACTTTCAAAATTGTCCGATATGCACGTGTGATACATCATTGGAGAGCATAAAATCTCAATTTCCTGGGGGAAGAAAAATTTTGAACAGGAGGGCATTTAAAAAAATTTTTTTTTTTTAAAACAGCAAAACCCTATCTGGAGGCGACAGCACGCGAGAGCCGAATTACAGACGCCATGACTTTAACGAGATATTATCGCGTACTTACCTTGTTTTGACCCAAAACCTACATGTAACATGTATCACTGTGTCAAGACACAGCTGTGAATGGCCACAGCTGGATTCTTTGGGGATTTTATGGGTGAAACATAGTAATATAACAAGGGTCGCGATGCAGAAATTGCAGACATCAAGGAGTGGTCGAGATTTTTTTTTTTCCATATATTTACTAGGGCTGTTAAACGATTAAAATTTTTAATCGAGTTAATCACAGCTTAAAAATTAATTAATCGTAATGAATCACAATTAATGGCAATTCAAACCATCTCTAAAATATGCCATATTTTTCTGTAAATTATTGTTTGAATGAAAAGATAAGACGGGTATATACATTCAACATACTGTACATAAGTACTGTATTTGTTTATTATAACAATAAATCCACAAGACGGCATTAACATTAACATTCTTTCTGCGAAAGGGGTCCACGGATAGAAAGACTTGTAATTCTTAAAAGATAAATGTGAGTACAAGTTATAGTAATTTTGATAGTTTGTTTATTGTGACTAAATATTGCCATCTAGTGTATTTGTTGAGCTAAACTTAATATTTGATTATTTTGCATAGCTATTTTGATTGGGAATGCCAGATCTCTTTGCATTGAGCGCTTTTTTGTTAACATTATTTTACAGAGATAGGAATATTATTTTTGCTGTGCTTTCACGAAATCATACTGTAGCGACTTAAATGTTCTTAACTGCCCAAATGCATGATGGGAATTTGAGCAACCATGAGTGACAGAGGTTGCTGCAAATGGTATATCTTCTCCGCGTTGAGTACAATACATGGTGTTAAGAAAAGATCATCTCTAGTTGTTCTTGCTTGTCCATGTCACTTGCAACAATGGTTATAACAGTTGTGGAAGAAATGCCACCGCTTATTCCATTAAATAGCGCGGCTCCAATAAATGCCTGCGTTACCACTTCGCCCTTCTTGGTAATTGGCGGTACTATGGACCGGCGATTCATTTTGGCTCGTTGTCGTCGGTTGGCTTGGTTCATCCGATTTCCTCCTGAGGAAGACGGTGGCGTACATACAAACACCGAGAGGCGTTGGATGACTTTTTGTGGGTACTTTTATGAACAAAACAAAAGCATGTGGGGGACGCAGCACTTGAGCTTGTGCTTACTGCGCACTGTCTCTACTCTCTCGCTCCCTCTCTCGCTCGACCACTTTCTTCCTCACTGCTCAATCTGATTACGCCGGTCACACTGGAAATAACAGCGGCCCCCTTGGCGGGTGCCGGTAACACCTGCGTCCACTCCACCTGCTTGTCTCTGCCCTTAGCTCTCAATATACTTCAAACGGCGCCATTGTAGTCGGTTCGCGGTAATGCTTGAGTGGGTCGTTCAGCGCATGTGTTAATTGCCTTAAATATTTTAACGTGATTAATTTAAAAAATTAATTACCGCCCGTTAACGCGTTAATTTTGACAGCCCTAATATTTACCTTTTTAAACATATTTTTCCCAATTTTTCTTTAAAGTTTTTTTTTTTTTTTTAAACGAAAGATTAGACATCAATTAATGATTCCAAGCAAAAAAGCGACAGACATTTGGAATAATAAGTATAATTAATTACCTTCGTTTTATGGCTGGGTTGAAACAAGCGGTTGCGCGACATCTGTAAATGGGGGTTCTCGGGGTAAAACGGACTGCTATGGCAGCATATAGACATATTGTTCTATCAAACACAACAGTTGTTTTGGCTTCAAATACAGCAGTTTCTTTTAAAGAGGAGTGCAAGAGCAGAAACTGCTTTTTCAGTTTTGTCCGTGTTTTCCGCCATATATATTTTTTTATGTTTTACTATACATAGACATTTTTTTAAACACTTGACTACCCATGGTCATTTTTAATGCCTCACTAATCATGGTCAGGTTATTCACTGCCAGCTCTCCGAGTGAAAAAAAGATTGGACCAAATCAATGGGAGCCAATAATGTATTTCAACTGTTATTACAATGTTACAACATGTTATAACAGTTATTTCACCATTAAACTATCATCACATTTATCCCTTAGTTATACAAAACAATTATTACACTCTGTTGTTGCCATTGGATGTCTATCGCAGGCATTGTATAGAAGAACTTTTTTACAACATGATCACAATGAACATGCACACATTTATTGAATATGTCCCTGGCAGGTCACAACGTTGACGTTAGATGAGGTTATTTGCATGATGAAGTTTGCATCCACATGTGGTGTGCACATCACCAACACTGATTGATGTGCCACCTACACGCTCAACCTTGGCTGAGCCACCAAGCAAGGACTCGTCAAGGCTTTCCACCTTCATTGCTCATCAATCCACGCTGTGATACGACACTAAAAGGTCGGCCAGGGTCAAAATTCACACGATTTGACGGACTGGGCACCAGAAAACCTCAGTCGACTTCGGTCTTCAAATATCGGCAGAGTGTAACCTCCCAACACACAGAAGCTGTGAGAGGAAACTATTCATTTTTTAAAAACTATGGCTATTGCTTATGGCTTGATGGCGACCAAACATCTCGTAGTTAAGCAGCACATTGACATTGACGACAGCAGATTACCTTTGTATCCATCACGCTGAACGACAATAACAAACGTGCCGGTCCTTTACCTCAGTTGACTCCAGGATTCTAATTGGTTGTGTTAGTTTGCTTATAACAGTGGCAGACACCAAGAGAATTTGCCCAAAACTGGTGTAATAACTATTTTATAACATTGTAACAAGTTAAAATAATTTAACTTGTGGCTTCCATTGACTGCAATATAGATTTGGTTACCCTTATAAATATAACAGTAAAAAAATTGTATGCAATTTGTTGAATAAAGGTCAAATCCATCATATTTATTGTCACACTGTGTTGGCACTTGTAATTTCATTGAGTTCACTGAATTATTGATGAGAAGATGGTGCGAGAATGAAAAGGACTAATAACTTTATTTTGTGATTCATTCAAATTACAATGTATATAAAAAAAATGTTCACTTCCACTAACGTGACACAAACACGCTTCGGTAGATTGTCAGGTCATGAAAACGGAATGAGGATCCGATCCAAAGGCACCACTTTAGCCATGGCCACACACCCATGATGTTTCACTGCCACTGACAGCTAAAGTCCAAAATGGATTGGATATCAATCGCTGTCAATGTCAGCCGATTATTTAAAAAAAAGAATATGACGATTAAATGGTTATTGTTATTACACGGTGGTGTTGTCATCCCCACCCCATGATATGCCAGACAAGTATTAAATGGTAGTTTGTGGCTAAATTAGTATGTTGTGGCCGTAAATGAGTAATTTCCACCAGTAATACTTATTTTGTTTACAGAATTAGAACTTAGAAACATTTATGTCCACATTCCAATTCTCTTTTCATATCATGGTGCTTGCCATTGGCTGGCGACCACTCCAGAGTATACCCTGCCTCATATCAGCTGCGAAAGCACCCAGTTCACCCTCGACCCTAATGAGGATAAACTGTTACGAAAATTAGACGTTTATTTGGTCCTTTCTTAATAAATGAGGCAGAATTCCATCCCAAAAAAGGCACAGTTCCCACATCACTTTTTGACATCGGTCAGGATGATGTTGGCGGTAACAAACATGAGGCAGAAAACGGCCCACAGTACCACGAACCAGACCCAGGCGGCGTGGCGAAAGGGCGAGCGGTGTTGGTTGACGGCATGGCGCGCTGTGACCGGCTCCACATGGCGCCGAGCGTGGTGGACCAGCAGGGCGGGCACCACGTACTGGATGCCCGTGCCGGCATAGGCCCCTGTGATGCCCACCAGCGACTCCAGATTGTGTGTGCAGAAGGCCACCAGCACGGGCGGCACCAGCGTGATCAGCGGGAACACCACTCTGTCCACCACCCATGGGTACGTGCCTCCATCCCGGTGGAACAATGTCTTCCAGTTGTTGCGAAGCGTGACGGCAATGATGGGAAAATTGGTGCTAATGGTGAAGACTGGGAAGAGGCCCAGGAAATACCGCAGCACGGGCACATCCAGAACGCGGCAGTTGTCCGTGAAGTTGAGCGTGTACATGTCGTGGATGAGCGCGCTATCGAAGCAGAAGATGGCGGTAAAAGACAGCAGCACATAGAAGCCAAGGATCAGCACGTAGTCGGCCAGGACGAAGCAGCCCACTCGCTTCTTGTCCGAAATGGGTGTCACCAGCGACGGCAGAGAGTGCTGGCACATGAAGGAGTAGACGCACACGCCAAACAGGTTGGGGACGCCAGCTAGCGAGGCGGCCGGGGGGCGGCCCTCACCTGCGCCCGACCCGATGCGCATCAGCGCCAGGATGATCATCATGGTGAACGCTGACCCACAACAAAACACACACACACACAATATATTAGTTTATTGGCTGCCATTGACAGCAATGGACTCCCAATCTATTTGGACACTTCGCAGGTACAAAAAATTTTAGATTAAATGGATTCATCAATAGTTACACTGCTGGCCAGAAGTATTGGCACCTCTGCATTTCTGTCAGATAATAATCAATTTCTCCCAAAAAATGATTGCAATTACAAATTCTTTGGTAGTAATATGTTCATTTATTTTGCTTGCAATGAAAAAACACAAAAGAGAATGGGGAAAAAAAAAAATCATTCTCATTTTACACAAAAGTACAAAAATAGAGTAGAACAAAAGTATTGGCACCCTAACTAAATCACACGTGCAGCCAGCTGAAATGGATTAAAGTTGACTCCACCTTTGTCATGTGTCCTTGTGTGTACCACATTGAGCATGGAGAAAAGAAAGAAGACCAAAGAACTCTCTGAGGACTTGAGAAGCAAAATTGTAAGGAAGAGGAAGCATGGGCAATCTCAAGGCTACAAGTCCATCTCCAAAGACCTGAATGTTCCTATGTCTACCGTGCGCAGTGTCATCAATAAGTGTAAAGCCCGTGGAACTGTGCCTAATCTCCCTAGATGTGGACTGAAAAGAAAAATTAACGAGAGATTTTAAACAAAAGATTGTGCGGCTGGTGGATAAAGAACCTCGACTAACATCCAAACAAGTTCAAGCTGTCCTGCAGTCCGAGGGTACAACAGTGTCAACCCGTACTATCCGTCAGCGTCTGAATGAAAAGGGATTCTATGGTAGGATACCCAGGAAGACCCCAATTCTGACCCAGAGAAATAGAAAAGCAAGGCTGGAATTTGCCAGAACTTACATGAGAAAGCCAAAAACGTTTTGGAAGAATGTTCTCTGGTCAGATGAGACAAAAGTAAAGCTTTTTGGGAAAAGGCATCAACATAGCTGGCCTTCAAAAATGGGACCTTCAAAGAAAATAACATGTTTCCCACAGTCAAACATGGCGGAGGTTCCCTGATGTTTTGGGGTTGCTTTGCTACCTATGGCCGTGTGCATGGCATTATGGAGTCTGAAGACTACCAACAAATTTTGCAGCATAATGTAGGGCCCAGTGTGAGAAAGCTGGGTCTTCCAGCAGGACAATGACCCAAAACGCACTTCAAAAAGCACTAGAAAACAGTTTGAAGGAAAAGCACTGGAGACTCCTAAAGTGGCCAGTAATGAGTCCAGACCTGAATCCCATAGAACACCTGTGGTGAGATCTGAAAATGGCAGTTTGGAGAAGGCACCCTTCAAATCTCAGAGACCTGGAGCAGTTGGCCAAAGAAGAATGGTCTTGAATTCCAGCAGAGCATTGCAAGAAACTCATTGATGGATACCGGAAGTGGTTGTTTGTAGTCATTTCATCTAAGGGTTGTGCTACCAAGAATTAGGCTGATGGTGCCAATATTTTTGTCCGGCCCATTTTTGAAGTTTTGTGTAACATGATAATGATTTTTTTTTCCCCATTCTCTTTTGTGTTTTTTCCATTGCAAGCAAAATAAATGTGGATATTACTACCAAAACATTTGTAATTGCAATCATTTTTGGGAGAAATTGAGCATTATCTGACAGAATTGCAGGGGTGCCAATACTTTTGGCCAACAGTGTATGTTTTAGTAATTATGTCATCATATCATACCACATTGAAAAAACTTATGAAAAGCACTCACCAAGACTTTGTATTTTGAGCCAAGTTTTGATGTTGTGACTTTTCAATAGATGTTACACAAAAGAAAAATAGATGTGGGATAAGTGATAAGTTGAAAAAAGGTCTTGGGAATATTCAATTTGCTTTCCTGAAAGCCAATAAAGCAACCAACTGCTGAGCAGATGACGACTTCCACTCGACTGGCAGCGCCATACTGAAGTATTATTGGCCATTCATGTGGCGTTATTACTGTATTGTGCTACTTGAGCTTTTATTTGACTGGGCTCCATAAAGAGGTGTGCTCGCATTGGAAATGCAGTAAATGGTTTTTAACCACCCAAAAAAATACAACACGTTAAATACAGCATGAACTGCAGCAGCCTGATTGAGGAAAAAACAATCTTCATTTACAACGTTTTATATGCCAATTTGAAACCACGACGCCACTTGCAGGGAACAAATTATTAGATAGAAAACGTAAAAACTCAATCTGGTGCCGTACCGCCAAATTCGACGACGATAATGACAACTAACATTGTTTTGTACCCAATTGAACCGGCGAGGCTGGCAGTGAATGATCGCGACTGGCTCTTCCATCAAGAGCTCTCATTCAGACAGCAGCGGTCGGACGTCTGTCAGGATGAAGCCATCACTCGCACACGCACACCAGCTGGGACAATTGTGTCAATTGAGCATGCTTGGGATGCCAGCAGCAGCCAGCGCGATTTATCTTTGCGGCTCAGGCCCACCAACGACCTTGACGCTTCAACCTAACGACCCTCTGAGGACCGTCTGCCCGACAAACAAACACATGTGATGCACATGCTGGAGACGATGTCATTGGCCGGAGGAGGAGAAGAAGCACAAGAGAATGGCCAAAAGTAAATTTTCAGTAGAGATCTTCCGATCTGATATTGTTCAAGATTAGCTATCGGTATCGGCAAAATACAGGGTGGTGACGCCGTTGCAAACGTGACGATGATTGGCTAGGTGCTTCACTGCACGCTCTGGCAGACACGACAAAACAGCAATAATTGCGACGGGCATAATGTGCAGTAGGCCTAACCATACTGTAGACTTGATAATGGTATTGGCAGGTCACATCGGGCACATACTGCGCCTCACCTTCATGCAGGGGGCCGCCCATATCAAGAGGAGCTATTCACAAACACACGCACGCAGCAAATGTAACGTCGGATTTAGATGAAAAAGTAAGAAAGCTCTACCGCATACCAACAGGACGCACTTTTTTTTTTTTTTTGTTTTAACCAAGAATTGAGACTGTTTTATGTCCATATCTATAAAGAATTGAGGGATTTAAGCATTTATTCACAAGAATTTAACAGTAAAAAGCTCTTTGTTGTGGTAAGGCGGCACCATAGTGTGACTTGAAGACGAGCATCACATTTGACATATTTACTTAAATTCTACCTGCAGTTTTTTTTTGCTTTTAACCAAGAATCGAGACTGTTTTACGTCCATATCTATAAAGAATTGAGGAATTTACGCATTTATTCACAAGAATTTTCAACATAAAAATGCCGTTGTCTCAGCTTTAACGGAGCCAATACCATTATGAAGTCTATGGCCTAACATACAGTTTCGGAGATTTGCACTGGTCAATTGTAAGTTTACATTTGTGTTTTCTTAACAGACAAATATATTTGATCCAAACATCTTTGATGTAAAGATGTTATAGAATGTCTAATGGAATACAAGGGCGTAGGTTTCCATTGGGACGGTACGGACACAACACTAGCAACTTTTCAGGATGCTCAAATTGTCCCCACCAACTTTTAAGCAACCTCATTTGCATTATATAATGAGTTCAGTTATATAGGTAATTTAGACTGTTAGATTGTCTTCCCATATGTTGTAAGGATAGATTGACCCTATCATTATTAAGTGAATTATTTTCATTATGTTCAGACTTACATTTACCCCTTTTCACTTGCTGAATGTAGCGGTCCATTTCCCCACCCCTTAAATGCACGTTTGATTGGCTGAATACTTGACCCCCCCCCCCCCCCCACCACCACCACCACCACACGCACACACCATGCCGCCTCCTCTGCCCCCTTCAAAGAGAAGGGATATTAGATGTTTGTTTCAGTCAGCAGCAGCGACTACTGTAAGCAATATAAAAAGACGTCAGTGTTGTGGAGGTGGCAAACACACCACTAATTTTGCTACTGAAAGTCCGACCTGCATCAGCGTTAGCTTAACATTAAACTGAGAACTTGCTAACCGGCAAAACTCGAGTAGGAAGCTGCTTGGAGAGAAGTGTCCGCTTTATGTGTTCTCTACTGCTAAGGTTAATTAAACTGTGACAAATATAGTAAACCGAGATTTACCCCCTTCTCGACAATTTTCATTTTTTATTTTTTATTTATGTGGTCTTAAAGTAGCCCAAAAGAGCTTTCATTTTTTGTTAAGTTTGTCTGTGCTTGTGGACAAAAGCAGTAGTCGTCTATCTGAAGGAAGGCTCGATTTTTATTTATTTTTGTTATTCCTTGACTAAGAAGGTTTTTCAGTTATATTTATTTATTCAGACAATGTTGAGTGGTCTTAAAACAAACATTTAGTTTTTTGTATTCCTGGATAGTTAAGCGCTAATTAACTCATTTTCTCCCAGAAACGTATAAATACGTTCTATTTTTAAATGCTTCAATGTCCCAAAAACGTATTTATACGTCTTTTGCATTTTTTTTTTTTACAAGAAGAATCTATAGCTTGCGATCTGAGAAACAAAAAACAAGGCTGCAAACCAATTTTAAAGCAATAAAACTGGCCACTAGAGGGAAGTAGCGCATTTTGTAAAGACCAGCAACCCGATTCAACAGCAATGAAAAGCCGGGCAGCACGGTCGAAGTGCTGGCGGCAGTATGCCAGGTGGCGGACGACCGAACAAAACAACCGAGAGGACACCTGGAATGCCAGGCGCTGGACGACGGAACATAACGTCTGAGACCACCGTGCAGCGGGCTCGCCAAGCAGACCCCGCGGAGATTAAAAAATAATCCATCTTTGTTTACACGGCAGACGTGGCGACAACGGCGTCATCTCTCATTAGTCATGTGTAAACAAATTGTTACTTTGCTATCAAAAGCTCGATTTGTCTTGTTCATTATGATATTTTGTAAAAGGAAAACATTCAGATGTTTGGGATGTAACTAATGCAAAAAATAGCTGTGTTAAAGTCAAAGTTATGTTTGAAATGTATGCGTTTACAAAAAGCTAATTTTCTCCGTTTTTTCATCAGAAAATGGAAACTTGCTCAAACTAAGCTATTTTCTAATGCTGATTTCAAAGAATGAAAAAAAGATATGAACTTTCTTTTTTCTGCTGAAAGAAGAGAGTCTAATCTTTCTTTTGGTGGGTTCCAAATTTATATCGCAATAGAACAGAATTTTCTGTGGGCCTTGCAAAATCAGTCAAAATCCAGAAAAACGGCCGGGAGCGAAGGGCCTTGCTCTGGTGAAAATGGCTGAGAGTGAATGAGTTGACAAGTTTGAATTCATTGTAGGTGTTAATATAATTTATGTTCAAATATTGCAATTTAAATTTGTTAATAAAGTCCAGACATATATTCTGGAACTTTTCAAAATATTTCTTTAGTAATTTTTGAAATCAAAGGTTTGAATCGCATGGTGTATGACCTGAACCAATACAATTTAAAGTTATTATAAGTCAATACAGATTTCTTTTTCATTGATCATTTAGCCTATCAAATAATTAGGTTCATATTCATGAGAAATGTAGCCCTGACCCCTGTTCAATAATCTATTTGGTCTTATAAAATTCCCGTACCCAGCAAAAAGTGTACATGCAGGTTATGCTGTTATATTGTCCCTACCAATGTTGAGACCAAACCTACGCTCTTGATGTAATAATGTGTAGAAAATGAAAAGTAACATCAGTTACTTTGCTGAGCAACTAATTACTCTTACAATGAGGTAACGGAGTTACTAAATTCATTACTTTTTAGGAGACGTTACTGTAACTGTAATTACTTTTTAAAAGTAAGATTACCAACATTAATTGGGACAACATTAGTTGTCGGTATTAAGCAGTCCGAAGGAAGGAAGAAAGAAAGAAAAGAAGGAAGAAAAGAAGGAAGGAAGGTAGGTGTGGATCAAGGCGGACAAAGAGTGAAAGATCCAGCAAACAACACACTCCTGTTCACTTTAGTTGGTGTGCCGACGCCATGGAGTGTTTTCGAGCTAGTCGGGGGTTCCCGCGCAGCCCCCATGGACGGGCACTTTATTTTCCTTGAGTGACAGTCCAATCAAGGGTGGGACGGCCCGTCAAGCTTGTCAGAGTGACGAATGAGCGGCGAGATGGGAAGCCAAGACGCGGCAGGGGACCGGACCTTTGATGGACGCACCTCGACACCAGGGGGAGGGAGATATGGGATGTGGAGGGCAAGGAACGATTCCCGGAAAGAGGTAGCATTGAAGTGGCCAAGAGTGCCACTGCAGGATTTAATAAAGTCAATGGTCTCACAATACCTCACTGTTTATTTATTTCTTCTCCTTTTTCACCGGAACAAACCTGGCTAAGCTCCATGAACATGGATGCTTTAAGGTGAACTAACAATATTTCTCTTTGAGACTTTTTGTGGACCTACCTGTGATAAATACATCCACTGAGTTTCAAGTTATTATGTTATATAATCAGTTTTATGGGAAGTTCTTTGTTTTGTTTTGTTTTTTTTAAACTCTGTAGTCTGAACCTAAAACAGTGACTTTAAACCTTAGCAACAGATTTCCTATGTCTATTTTTGTCATGACACTTGTGACTTTTTCAAGGATCTATTTCAGGTAAGTAAATTTTCACGAATTCTTAAATTTCGCTAAACACAAACTGCTTTTTAAAATATTTTATTCTGTGGAGGCGGTTTGACACTTGGTCATTTCAATCCAAAATGACAGACTTCCTGCATGTTTTCATGCTAATACTTTTTGGAGATTCTAAAAATTAATATTTTAAAAAGAACAGAAATGAAGTGAGAAATTTTTACCAATCCAGCGCATGAGTGACGTGAGGATTTGAAGGTATTTCGTCTTCTGGGCATTGAAAAAGGTGAACGGTCCCAAAAGAACAGTGAAAACGCTCTGCAAGACACACACAAAAAAAAACAAAAAGACATGAAGCCATCAATGGCAGCCAATGAGTTATAGAAAATGTCATTTTGCGTTCTAAGCTTCCATTTTGCCAAACAGACGATTACCTGTTGGCATCATTAAGAACCATGATGATGATTATGATGATGACTAAGATTCACAGCGGCTGACTACCTAACCATCCAAGACGGCTAAAAAACAACATTAAGTGGCCACGCAAAATGACAGCTAAACGACTCTGTACCTGGGAACACGGCCAGAACTCATGTTAGGTCTACAACCATGCGTGAGACTAATAGGTTACAACTTGTAAAACCGTCAAAGGGGATCCTTTACTGGATTCACGGCTCGCAAAGTACATGTCACAGTATGGGAAAAAAAAGCAGGAAAAAGCTTAGAGAACAGGAAAGAGAAAATGCTCAGTGAAACATTTTCGGACTGTAATACACTCATTTTTTCCTCTCCCTTTGAGATTGCGGCTTTAATAGCTAAGGCTAGGTTCAGATCGCAGGTCTTAATGCACAAATCTGAAACTTGACGGTCTGAACGGGACAAGTCATATACAGTGCTGGCCAAAAGTACTGGCACCTCTGCAATTTGGTCAGATAATGCTCAATTTCTCCCAGAAAATGATTGCAATTACAAATGCTTTAGTATTACCGTAATTTCCCGAATATAACACGCACTTTTCTTCCCCAAAAACAACTTGTAAAATCATGGTGCGCATTATAAACAGGTGCATGGATGGAGACAGAAATATATATATATATATACATATAAACCAATTTTTTTTTTAATTGACACGGCCACGTTGTGTTGAAGAAACGTATACGTCGACCCGTTGCCGACCATTATGGTACGTGACGTCACCATTTTGTTTCGGTAATACTTCACTCTAATCGGCCGAATGATTTCGTCTGCGTTAAATTCTGCTTTTTTTCACTCTTCATAAAGCACAGAATTTAGTTTCTTGAACTCATTTGAGTCAACGTTTATTGCAGCTCCGCAACTCGGACCATAACAAACGTAAGCACACAGACTTCCTGTGTCCGTCAACTATATCTGTCCCTCGGGAAACTCAAACCCAAATAACAATAGTTCCTATTGTTACTGTCGCGTTGACAGCGATGAGCTCTCACGGATTTCCGACTTAGGTTCTCACTTTGATTTGACCGTATCAATCCTTGGAAGAAACATTTATTCATCATGATGAAACGAGCAAGTTATACAGCAGCCTTTAAAAGAAAAGTCACATGTTTTGTTTTCTCCTAGATTCTGGTAAGTTGGAGAAGTTGTCAAATCATATTATTACCGTAAATATTGTCAGTTTATGGTAATGTTTTGAATTACCAATGTGCTATGCTTGTGCTGTGTTTCATTCTCATTCAGTAAAATGACATTTCTGTATCTGTACACGAGCTGTTTTCTTGTATTCTTCTATTTATTGGTGCTAAAATTAAGGTGCGCGTTATAAACAGGTACAATAATTTCCCCTAGATTTTACAAGTAAATTTGGGGTGTGCATTATACACGGGTTCGCCTTATATTTGGGAAATTACGGTAATATCTATATTTATTTTGCTTGCAATGAAAAAACACCAAAGAGAATGGAAAAAAATAAATCATTATCATTTTACACAAAATTCCAAAAATGGGCCGGACAAAGTATTGGCACACTCAGCCTAATACTTGGTAGCACGACCTTTAGACAAAATGAACGCGAACAACTGCTTCCGGTATCCATCAGTGAGTTTCTTACAATGCTCTGCTGGAATTTTAGACTATTCGTCTTTGGCCAAAAGCTCCAGGTTTCTGAGATTTGAAGGATGCCTTCTCCAAACTGCCATTTTCAAATCTCTCCACGGGTGTTCTATGGGATTCAGGTCTGGACTCACTGTTGGCCACTTTAGAAGTCCCCAGTGCTTTCTCTCAAACCCTTTTGTAGTGCGTTTTGAGGTGTGTTTTGGGTCTTGTCCTGCTGGAAGGCCCATGAACTCTTGAGTGACACACAGCTTTCGCACAACTGGGCCCTAGATTATGCTGCAAAATTTGTTGGTAGTCTTCGGACTTCATAATGCCATGAACACAGTCAAGCAGTCCAGTGCCAGAGGCAGCAAAGCAACCCCAAAACATTAGGGAACCTCCGCCATGTTTGACTGTGGGGACCGTGTTCTTTTCTTTGAAGGCCTCGTTTTTGAAGGCCAACTCTATGTTGATGCATTTTCCCAAGAAGCTCTACTTTTGTCGCATCCGACCAGAGAACATTCTTCCAAAATGTTTTTGGCTTTCTCAAGTAAGTTTTGGCAATGCCCAGCCTGGCTTTTTATGTCTCTGGGTCAGAAGTGGGGTCTTCCTGGGTATCCTATCATAGAGTCCCTTTAAAATAGGACAGAGAGTACAGGTTGACACTGTCATACCCTCGGACTGCGGCACAGCTTGAACTTGTTTGGACGTTAGTCGGGGTTCTTTATCGATCATCCGCACAATCTTTCGTTGAAATCTCTTGTCAATTTTTCTTTTCCGTCCACATCTAGGGAGGTTAGCCACAGTGCCATGGCTTTACACTTATTGATGACAATGCGCACGTTAGACACACGAACATTCAGTTCTTTGGAGAAGGACTTGTAGCCTTGAGATTGCCCATCCTTCCTCACAATTTTGCTTCTCAAGTCCTCAGACAGTTCTTTGGTCTTCTTTCTTTTCTCCATGCTCAATGTGGTACACAAAAGTACACAGGACAGAGGTTGAGTCAACTTTAATCCATTTTATCTGGCGGGAAGTGGGATTTAGTTATTGCCACTGCCTGTTATGTGCCACAGGTAAGAAACAGGTGCTGTTAATAACACAAATTAGAATAGCATCACATGATTTTTCAAAGGATTCCAATACTTTTGTCCGGCCCATTTTTGGAGTTTTGTGTAAAATGATAATGATTTAATTTTTTTCCCCATTCTCTTTTGTGTTTTTTCATTGCAAGCTAAATAAATGAAGCTACTACTACCAAAGCATTTGTAATTCCAATTATTTTCTGAGAGAAATTGAGCATTATCTGAAAGAATTGCAGGGGTGCCAAAACTTTTGGCCAGCACTGTATAAGTGGACCATTTCAAATCCGATCTGGGTCATTTTTGTTGGTGGGTAAAATCCGAGCCACATTTTTCCCGAATGTAGCGGCAGTCCGAACTGTCAAGTCTCCCGAATCGGAATTCATGCAGCAATTACGTCAGCAAAGAGCGAGAGCGGCAGGCATGACGGCAGTGATGTAGCTGTGCATTAGAGTTAGCGCCTAGCTGAAACTTAGCTTTTACACAGGAGGCGGGCTTGACCACAATCATAAAAAAAAAAATAAAATGAAGAAAATGATAAACCTGATGATGCTATGTTTTCTTTCAGTGCAGAAAATGAGCATTATTTCAGTTTCCTTACATGGCCCAGTCAGGGCAAAGTGAAGCACACACAGAAGGTTTATGTGTGCGCATCATGCACGCACAGTGTGTGCATATGTTCTATCAATCCATATTAACTTTAAATATAAGACTAAACTGGGATTATTAATGTCTGTTATTTGTGTGTCTTTCTGGAAATCAAAATATGATCACCCTGGAATGACGTCCAGCCAGCATGTGTAGTCATTTGTTAGGATGCGTCAGCGCATGCAGAAGCAAGGCAGTCTGCAAGGCAGTCTGAACGGGCAAGCCAAAAGTGGCTAAATTTTGGATTTTTAAAGACCAACTAGAATTATGCTGCAATGTTTTCAAGTGGATTCTTTCAGTCCAGGTGAGGTCAACTGTAAATCTAAACGCACATAAAAATAATTACAAATATTGTGCACTAATATATAAAATCCGTTTTTCGCTCATTAGCTTAATGCTAATATGCAATGAAATTATTTCCTTAATATGTAAATCAAATAATTATTCTGTAGTGTCATATTTTTTATTACATATTAAAAGTACCTGTTAAAAAAAACAGAAAAACTTAAAAAAATAAATAATATTAAAAAGGACATTTTGGAAAAAAAATTATGATTAGGGCGGGCAGCCAAATCGCCCAGGCCTACTCTATAGTGTGGAATTCACATTATTTTGAGACATGTCTTTTTGAGACTTTCTGTTGACCTACAACAGGGGTGCCCAAGTCCGCTCCTCGAGAGCCCCTATCCAGCTTGTTTTCCACGTATACCTCCTTTAAAACAACTGAATCAAATGATCAGCTCATCGGCAAGCTCTGCAGGAGCCTGATAACGATCCTTATTATTTGATTCAGGTGTGTTGAAAGAAAAAGACATGGAAAACAAGCTAGATAGGAGGTCTCGAGGACCGGACTAGGGCACCTCTAGCCTACACAATAAAGACATTGGAGGTTGAATTTTCAAAAACTCAGATATTTCTATTAGCATGTGAAGCCTCCCACGTCACCGGACGAGAAGCGATATGCGCTGAGTCAGGCATGAGAAACTGCAAAGGTGACCAAGGCGCTGATGGATACAAGCTCAGGGATTTGTCCTATTAGCTTCCCGTAAAAAGGTCGCTCGCCCCAGGCCACACAGCAAATCAAAGGAAAACGAGCTAAAGTCACACCAAAAGAAACCAGAATACAATTAAGTAATTCATGCCCATTGACAGCAATAGATAAATGGGACACCTAGACATGAACATATTACCCCTGAGCTATCATCGCTCCACTGGCTTCCAGTCCATTTTAGAATTTATTTCCTACTTTTACTGTTTGTTTTTAATTCTATTAACGGCCAGACGCCTTCTTATTTATCAGAAATTTTAACCCTCCGTAACTCTGGCAGGTAGGGTTGCCACCTTTCAGAAATAGAAATAAGGGATGCCCCACTGGCGCCCAAAGCCTTACTGGCGAAAAAAAGGGGCATCCCCAAAACTCCTAAATTGCATAGAAATGTATCTTTTTAGATGAGAAAACTGTATTGTTCACTATGTGGGCAAGGCAGTTTCCTTGCAGCAGATTGTTTTGTTTTTTTCTGCAGGTTAGTGAAAACAAAGTTGTCAATATTGTATTTAACATTTGTGTTGTCGACACTGAATCCGGTCATGTGATCCATTGACAAGCCAAATTTCTTAAGGGAATGTTCCAGGAGAGCTACAATTCCAGCAGCTGACTCGTTTGCATTCTCTATAAAGTCAAGCATTTTGTTGGTGAGCCCAGACTCTGGACTGAAGTACTGGACAGCAAGGGAAAACATCTTCCTGCTCAATTTATTCGAGGCATCGGTCTGTATGGAGAATGGGATAGGTGACGTTAAGATCTTGAGCACATCACCCACTGCCTTTGGACCCAAGACTTGTTTCAACAGTGCCTCTTGCTTTGTTCTCCCCAAAGTCATTTTCTTCACTGTTTTGGAATCACATAAAAATCTTCTGATTGAGCCTTTATCCACAGTCAGCACTATTGTAGCTCTGGCTGGCCACGTTTTACTGTGTGGTATACCTGTGTCACCTCAGCTGCAGTAATTTAATGGGTAGGAGTGGGATGATGTCAAATTATTGCTTTAATTTTGGTATCACTATTAACCAATCAAAGTATATATTCGCAGAAGGACTATTTATTTAGTGTTTATTTGCTGTTAATCTATTAGGAATAATTCCAAATGAGGAGCATTAGTTAGCATTACAAAATAAGATGTTCTTTATGGGTACATAAATTCATTCCATATTGATTGAGAATAAATGCACGTTTCAAAAAACAAAACAAAAAATCAACATTCCTGAAACTAATCAACCATAGTAGCAACTGAAATAGCCTAGCCATGCTCCTATTACTGCAAGATGTATGAAGGTAAATATAAATATAGCCTATATGTTATCCATATACAAGAGCATAATAACATACCAAATCAAGCTCAGGGGATGTTTCAGGTACAAAGAATTGTGACGACTCTTCTGGGATCTTATATTCAGTTTGTGTAGGTCCCCTGCATGCCGTTTTACACCTCCGTGAGACACTGCAAAAACTTTCCTGCCTGCCTTGCAGTTCACTTTATAATCATCATCAGTGACTCTATCGAGCCACGAGTTACCCTCTTTCCGCTCCAGTCTATTTTTTGAAGATGTTTCCCCTTTTGAGGATGAGGTAGGGTGTCCGAGCGAGCGAGGTAACTAATCAACGAACCCGGAAGTGGAGCGCAGTGCAGGGCAGACAGCATCGGGCAGGCAGATAACTTATCTTGGTGTCTTTAATATCTCCTGCCCTTTTTGTTCATTATTGTTGGCTCAGTGGTCACTCATGAGCACAGCCAGGTGTGTGTTAGTGTGTTACAGACGTGCATGGCTGGTCGCACTGCCGCCCGCCCCTCGCTGCCGCCGGAGCCGTGGGCCGCGGGGGGGTCGCCCCATGGGACAATTGTGAAATACGGAATAAACTGCATTTGGTATTGGTTCAATACGGAACACAACTTTTAATTCCCAATTACGGAACGGTTCCGTATTTCAAGGGACGGGTGGCAAGCCTACTGGCAGGGCTCTCCGTTCTACCGGCCAGCTTCTTTTGCAAGTTCCGAGGTCGAGACTTAAACAGTGGGGCAACAGATGTTTTGCAATTGCTGCCCCCAGGTTGTGGAATAGCCTTTGCCTGGCACGGCCAGACTGTTCTCCCTGTATTTTTCAAACACTGAGAGAAAAGTCTGGGAACCAGCCCATTAACGGCTTCTCGAGCAGGTACAAAATCAATCAACAAATCAGATTCGTGTATTTGCGTGACGTGTTCTTTAACGAGCAACGTCGCTCTTGCACGTCGGAAGTCGTCTCCACAACAACACAGATGGTGAACAGGAGAGCTGAGAATACGTTCCAATCCACGCTAAAATCAGTTTTAAATTACCAAAAACACATCGACACGAGTCATTGACAACAGTTTGTCTCGCACTAGCCATGTTGAATAAACTCCGCTCTCCTCGTATGTTTACTTCCGCGCGCAAGTCCCTCGTCCTGCCCTCGTCGTTTTATTAACGTCACGTCTGCCCGTCGCTGATTGGTCCACTCCGCTGTCTGTTTGCTTGGGCTTGCTCCGCCCTGGAAATTGCATCCGCTGAATGGTGGCCAGACTCAATAGCTGGAACAGCGGTGAGTCTGGTGTACCAGGAAAGAATAGCCTACCCCCAGAAATCTGCACCATTACCAATCTAGGCCTTTTTAAATCTCGGTTAAAGGCACACTTTTTTAGACTCGCTTTTTCCCCTGACGAGTGTAGCCTGGTTTTATTTCTTGAGGGTTTTGATGTTTTGATTTTATCTGTTTTGTTGTTTTGTTTGCAGTTTTGTCTTTTATTGTGATGCGTTGTTTTTGTTTTTTTCTTAATGTTATAGTATAGTACTTTCCTTCCTTTTATTTATCATGAACCATGTTTTTTTTTTTTTTTAAAGCACTTTGAGGGCCTTTTGTGCTTTTGTAAAGCACTATAGAAATTTTGAAATTGATTGATTATATATTGTTGATATTATTGATTATTGATTGATAGAAACTGATTGATTGATATCCAATCCAGTGGGCTGGATTGGACAGTAACGGCGATAGACATCCAGCCGAGGAGTTGAGTACTTGTTTAAAATGACAGCAAACACAATAAGCGTGGGTTATTGTACTGGATGAAGGAAACGTGGTGAGTAAAGCAGACAAAAGAAGCAAACTAAGAGAGAGAAAAGAAGACAAAGAAGAGAGCGAGAGTGTAAAGTGGGTCATAAACGGCCGGCAGGCGGGCCCACCGCCATCTTAATGGGCAAAACGAGCCGAGTGAGACCGAGACAGCGCTGAAGAGGAGAACGAGTAAGTGGAGGAGGAAGATGAGGAGGGCCAGTCCGTCATGGACCCAAACCTTTGCGGCCGAGCACGACCAAATATGAAAATTAAATTCTTTGCTTCAAAGGATTTGGGGTTATATTTTTCAAATAGGTTTCTAATCAAATTCATAATTAGAAAACAGAGCTGCCAGAGTCAATTAATCACCGACTATTTTTACCATGAGTCGACTTATCGGCTCATGTATATCACATATTATTGTTAGATGACTGTGAGCTTTACATTTTAGTTTGCTGTGTCTACCGTGCGCAGTGCCATTAATAAGTGTAAAGCTCATGGCACTGTGGCTAACCTCCATAGATGTGGACGGAAAATAAAAATTGACTAGAGATTTTAACGAAAGATTGTGTGGATGGTGGATAAAGGACCTCGACTAACATCCAAACAAGTTCAAGCTGTCCTGCAGTACGACGGTACAACAGTGTCAACCCGTACTATCAGTCGGCGTCTGGATGAAAAGGGACTCTATGGTAGGATACCCAGGAAAACCCCACTTCTGACAGACATAAAAAAGCCAGGCTGGACATTGCCAAAACTTACCTGAGAAAGCCAAAAATGTTTTGGAAGAATGTTCTCTGGTCAGATGAGACAAAAGTAGAGCTTTTTGGCAAAAGGCATCAACATAGAGTTTACAGGGAAAAAACGAGGCCTTCAAAGAAAACAACATGGTCCCCACAGTCAAACATGGCGGAGGTTCCCTGATATTTTGAGGTTGCTTTGCTTCCTCTGGCACTGGATTGCTTAACCATGTGCATGGCATTATGAAGTCTGAAGACTACCAACAAATTTTGCAGCATAATGTAGGGCCCAGTGTGAGAGAGCTGGGTCTCCCTCAGAGGTCATGGGTCTTCCAGCAGGACAATGACCCAAAATACACTTCAAAAAGTACTATAAAATGGTTTGAGAGAAAGCACTGGAGACTTCTAAAGTGGACAGCAATGAGTCCACACCTGAATCCCATAACACACCTGCGGAGAGATCTGAAAATGGCAGTTTGGAGAAGGAAGGCACTCTTCAAATCTCACAGACCTGGGGCAGTTGGCCAAAAGAGAAATGTCTAAAATTCCAGCAGAGCATTGTAAGAAACTCATTGATGGATACCGGAAACGGTTGTTTGCAATTATTTTGTCGAAGGCTGTGCTACCAAGTATTGGGCTGAGGGTGCCAATACCTTTGTCCGGCCCATTTTTGGAGTTTTGCGTAAAATGATAATGATTTAATTATTTTCATTCTACTTTGTGTTTCTTCATTGCAAGCCAGATAAATGAAGAGATTATTACCAAAGCATTTGTATTTGCAATCATTTTCGGGGAGAAATCGAGCATTATCTGACAGAATTGCAGGGGTGCCAATACTTTTGGCCAGCAGTGTACATACATACAGTGGGGCAAATACTGTAAGTATTTAGTCAACCACTAATTGTGCAAGTTCTCCCACTTGAAAATATTAGAGAGGCCTGTAATTGTCAACATGGGTAAACCTCAACCATGAGAGACAGAATGTGGAAAAAAAACAGAAAATCACAGTTTGATTTTTAAAGAATTTGCAAATCATGGTGGAAAATAAGTATTTGGTCAATACCAAAAGTTCATCTCAATACTTTGTTATGTACCCTTTGTTAGCAATAACGGAGGCCAAAGGTTTTCTGTAACTCTTCACAAGCTTTTCACACACTGTTGCTGGTCTTTTGGCCCATTCCTCCATGCAGATCTCCTCCAGAGCAGTGATGTTTTGGGGCTATAGTTGGGCAACACGGATTTTCAACTACCTCCACAGATTTTCTATGGGGTTGAGATCTGGAGACTGGCTAGGCCACTCCAGGACCTTGAAATGCTTCTTAAGAAGCCATTCCTTTGTTGCCCTGGCTGTGTGTTTGGGATCATTGTCATGCTGAAAGACCCAGCCACGTCTCATCTTCAATGCCCTTGCTGATGGAAGGAGAGTTTCACTCAAATCTCTCGATACATGGCCCTATTCATTCTTTCCTTTACACAGATCAGTCGTCCTGGTCACTTTGCAGAAAAACAGCCCCAAAGTATGATGTTTCCACCCCCATGCTTTACTGTGGGTATGGTGTTCTTCGGATGCAATTCACTATTCTTTCTCCTCCAAACACAAGAACCTGTGTTTCTACCAAAAATTTCTATTTTGGTTTCATCTGACCATAACACATTCTCCCAGTCCTCTTCTGGATCATCCACATGCTCTCTAGCGAACTGCAGACGGGCCTGGATGTGTACTTTCTTCAGCAAGGGGACACGGCTGGTAGTGCAGGATTTGAGTCCCTGGCGGCACATTGTGTTACTGATAATAGGCTTTGTTACTGCGGTCCCAGCTTTCTGTAGGTCATTCACTAGGTCCCCCCATGAGGTTCTGGGATTTTTGCTCACCGTTCTTGTTATCATTTTGACGCAACGGGGTGAGATCTTCCATGGAGCGCCAGAACGAGGGAGATTATCAGTGGTCTTGTATGTCTTCCATTTTCTAATAATTGCTCCCACAGTTGATTTCTTTACACCAAGCGTTTTACCTATTGCAGACTCAGTCTTCCCAGCCTGGTGCAGGGCTACAATTTTGTCTCTGGTGTCCTTCGACAGCTCTTTGGTCTTGGCCATAGTGGAGTTTGGAGTATGACTGACTGAGATTGTGGAACGGTGTCTTTTATACCAATAATGAGTTAAAACAGGTGCCATTAATACAGGTAACGAGTGGATTCTCGTTAGAAGAAGTTAGACCTCTTTGACAGCCAGAAATCTTGCTCGTTTGTAGGTGACCAAATACTTATTTTCCACTCTAATTTGGAAATAAATTCTTTAAAAATCAAACAATGTGATTATATGTTTTTTTTTCCACATTCTGTCTCTCATGGTTGAGGTTTACCCATGTTGACAATTATATCTTTTCAAGTAGGAGAACTTGCACAATTGGTGGTTGACTAAATACTTATTTGCCCCACTGTCCATACATACATACATATATATATATAGTATATAATTTTGATTGGTTACCACATTAGTCTGCTTTCATCCAGGACTACACAAATTTTATATTCTCTTTCCCCCTTTTTTGATTGCAAAAAATAAAAAAATTAAAACTTTATAATGTTAAGTATTTTTATTCCTTTTTAAAAAAAAAGAATTTAAAAATAATTAAAATTCAAAAAAAAATTTTTTTTTTTTTTTAAAGAGAATATTTACTACTCAAGGAGAGTATTATGACCATTTTTTTGGTCAATAATGTCCTTGAATGACTCATCTTAGTACTGAAGAAAAAAAACAAAAAAAAACAACGCACATCTTGATTATCGATTCGTCAATTGACATCATAACAGCCCTGATGCACAGTATGTAGCATCGATGATTATTTTCAAGAAAGATGCGAAATGTCACAGCTGCACATTTTCTTTCCTGTCCTGCAAGTCGTCACAATACTTTTGTGGACTGTCTGGAAAGTGGAGTTAATGGAGCTGCCACTCAGATGTTTTCACCCGTCTGTTTTTTGTCCTGTTTATGCAGTGGACAAAAGAAAATGGAAGCCATGGTCTGTCTGTCACACATGGCTCCACGTCTATTATGTACGCTAACTAGCCGAGCTCCGCGTATGTGAGCAGGTGTTGTTGATCACAGAGGAGAAACATCTCATTTAGCACACTGATGCTGATGATGTCACCTTCATCGCTGATCACACCTTGTCAACCGGATGAAGGTTACAAAAAACAAAGAGGATTTTTCATCCCTCATTTAGCTGCATAAACAATCATAAAAACTCCAGTTATGAAATACTGTACGTACAGTTCTGTGCATATGAGCAGCCAGTGAAGGGGTTTAATATGCATGCGTTTCATTTTTGATAATAATTTATTATTTGGGATGATTGGAATTCTTGACAAGTTTAAAAAATAAATGCATATCAGGAAGGAAAGTCATAATATTATTGCTAATTGTGTATTACACTGTATGTAATGTATATGCTACAATATTATGAAGAATAGGTTGCAATTTTAAAGCTAAAGAGTTCAAATAGTGCTTCAGCATTAAAAAATGTTTTAATCACCAGAAAGTTCTTCATTAAAACAAAAAAAATGATTTTTAATATATATATATTATGCAGTATATTATATTATATATATATTATATTTAATATATTCAATTTTAATACCTAAGTAGCATTTAATCACAGTTTTATTCATCAAGATGTGCTTTACATGTGATGTCTCCCAAATGATCCCATTATCAAAACATTATCCAAATATCACATCATTTTCCTTAATTTAGTGGGGGGGGGGGGGGGGGGGGAATCCCACTTGTCGAGCCATTTAAACCGCATGACAGAAATGCAGTCGAAAGACGAGCCGGTTCAGGGTTGCAAGGTCGGCACAGTTCCGTCAGACCACAACGATGAATAATTCTGCCGCTTCATTAACAAAGAAGACTGAACAGAATTTTAACAGTGCAGGAAGATGAAATCCTTAAAAAGGCAGTTGAGGATAGCATATTTATACATCCTTGTCCAATGATTAACATACGCACAGACATAAACCATCAACAGGACAAATGCTGCAAATGTGTGTCGAAGACCCAAAATGGCGTCTCCCATAAAAAATGAAGGTCAATGAGGCTCCTCGGAATTAAACATTTAGCAGCGACTTCATCAATCAGCAGTGCCGTGTGCACAGGTTGGGGTGCTTTAAATTAACTTCACTCTAACACGCCACACAACGGAATGGAAACATCTACATGGTGATAAGCTGCCAACAATGCGGCGTAAGCATAAAGTGCATATAGCGCATTGATTTTTTTTTCCGCACGGGGGGCCATAAATCAGACGGTAAAATGGGGCGAAGCGGAGCACGCCGCCCGCCGTTTGGCGAGCTTAACGCGGCCGAAGCAGGGGACAATCAAGGACGTGCCAGGGTTTAATTGGAGTCTTAGGGCGAACCCCCCAAAATACGCGTCTTAATCTTTTCAATCATAGTGGCACTAAAGAGGCCTAGATCAACGGCGGAGTTACGCAACCGCCACCCGCCGCCTCCGTGGAATCAATCAGCACAGAAAAATCACAGCCAATTGATCCTCTTAGCAGCTTTGGCGCAGCTCGGCCGATATCTGTTGTGCCGCGTGAAATAGAAACTGCTAGCTGATGGCGCTACGCTAATTAGTCCGCATGTCCCTTTGCGTCACAAATCTGTATGAAATGGAAATTTAACAAGATGCGAGAAAAATCCAATCATCTGAAAATTGTTACAAAGAAGCCAGAGAACAGCAAAGTATTGGCAAAAGAAAATACCAACAGTAACATGTCAATGGAAATCTGCTGACCAAATATCGCAATATATCATATCCGTGGAACTGTATTGACTAGAGGTGTGCAAAATTTCCGATTCTTAGATTATTCACGATTCGGCTGTGGAAGATTCGAGAACGATTCACAAACATCCAAATTCCGATTATTGAAATATGCCAAGTAAAGCGGAAGTACAACACACTCAGTGCGCCGCGCGGTCAATGAGGAACGGAGCGAGAGTAGCTAAACATCATGCTTCTCATTACCCGGCCCCTCGGGTAATGCCAATGCTCAACTCACGGCTCTAGCTCAACTCATGCCACGAGATAAAAAAACACAACAACATACCTGACTGCTGCCGAAAAGCTGCTACAAAGTAGCATAATGTTATGGTAGATATCATTTATATAAGACTAGATGCATTATTGATTCGGTAGCGTTAGCAGCACACCTACAAAAAGCTAGATGTTGGCGTTAGTAAATGGCCACCATCTTAAAGCAGTAGACGTCCCTGCAAGGCTGTTGTAGCGAACCTTCCAAGCAAACCTAATTAACTTTTTATCTAAAATACTCCTAAATCGGTAAAATATTGACTTGAATCTATCTTTAAAATAGTTTTAAAACTTTCACATGTCGAAAGTAGACAAAAGGGAATTTATGAAATAACGGGAGCAATTTTAACAACTTTAACGGTTGATTCACAACATTAAATTCATTGAATGTAGTTTAAAGCTGCTGATACAGAATGGGGACTGGAGTTTTTTATTTACTGTTATTTTTGTATATTTGTTTACTGCTATATGTTAACTTGATACTGAAATAGTAGTTTTGTTTAGCCTGAAAGTATTTTTGAACAAAACATTTAAAAAAATAAATAAATAAATAAATTTTAAAAAAAGGAGGGGGGTGCATCAATAATCGTTTTATAATCGAATCGGAGCCTCTGAATCGTAATCGTAATCGAATCGTTAGGTGCCCAAAGATTCCCAGCTCTAGTATTGACGCCATCTATGTACAGTAAAAGGTGGTACAGTACTAAAATAAGCCCAAAGACATCAAAGTGTCTATTAACTTATTTAAAAAATGAGCAATTTGGATGAATAACGAGCACCGATTGGTTGTCTAAACCTTTGGCAAAGTGACTTTTTATGAACGGCGAGAAGATAACTCACCGCTGTTGGGGAACAAAGCGCACACTTGTTGAACAAAATCAAACCTGGGTTAAACAAAGCGGCAAGATGACGACTGACAACATTAAGCATCCTTTAAGAAGACCAAGATTTATGGCCCCGACATGTCGTTTGATTCTACTCCTTAATAAAGCAGGATGCTTTTATGTTCCCCGCATTCGTCGACGGCCCGCGTTCACGCTCTGATTGTTAAACATTAACGGCAGCAGCAGCAGAAGGCTCATTTACATTCCACCAACGACTGTCGTTTGACTTATGATTTATTCCCGCCGTTTTGTATCCCCTTCAACGCCACCGCCATATTTCTCATCTAATAAACCATAAATCAGCCACGGACTCATTCGGAGGGGGCATAAGAGATTAGCAGGAATTACAACCACTTTTACGGGTCGCACAGATACTGAAATATCTCGCGTGTTGGCGCCCTCTGCAATTCGGGTAAAAAACAGCACATTCAACTTAGTAACAATAAATTTGGTGGACATGTCTATCTGAGAAGACTCATAAAAGAGTCAAGAAGTCATGCCTCAAAAACCAGTAAGTCTGGTTATCTTGTTTCGAAGCGGACATTCTAAGGTAGCTTAGTTCAGCTGTGCCCAATTCAATACATTTATTAAAAATTGTCAGCTCCTGAATTCAGTTCAACATAGTCTACTTTTCATGCCCGTTCAGACTACCATTTTCAATCGCGGACCAAAAAGAGCATTTTGCATGTGTAAAAGATCAATACACGTCACAAAATTGCGGGGCATAAAATTGTAGAGTAATGCTTTACAAGAAAGAAGCGCCAACATATGGTAGCATAATTGACATGGAGGTCTGTAATGTCGCCGTCCATAGATCTACAGTGGGGAGAACAAGTATTTGATACACTGCCAATGGGAAAACCCATTGGCAGTGTATCAAATACTTTTTCTCCCCACTGTATGTTGAAACTCTTGAACAATGGACTGCACACCACCATCCATTTCGCCCTCCATGTTTGTTTTTCTTTAAACCGCTACTTCATCACATGAATTCACCCATTGCTAACAAAGTAATGTAATCCAGAGGTCGCTTGAGTTCCGATTTGGGAGACTTGAGAGTCACAGCCACATTCTGGAATAATGTGGCCCAGATCAGATTTAAAACCACATGTGAAAGTGACCTAGACCGGAAGCATTAGCATAAAAATGCTGGCTGTACGTCATTCCAGGGTGATCATATTTTGACTTCCAAAAAGAGGACACAAATAATAGACATAAATAATCCCCAATTAATCTTAAATTCAAAGTTTATATGGATTGATCCCATGCAAGCCATGTGTGTCGGTTTGCCCCAACTCGGTCATGTAAGCATTAAGCAATACTGATTATTGCTAATTCGGTGCACAGAAAGAAAACCGAGCATTATCAGGCTTATCCTTTTCTTCATTTTATTTCTTTATGAGTGTGCTCAAGCCCGCTTGCTGCGTACAAGCAGAGTTTGAGCTAGGCACTAACGCTAATGCACAGCGACATCGCTGCGTCCTGCCTGCCGCTCTGGCTCTTTGCTGACGTAATTGCTGCCTGAATTTCGATTTGGGAGACTTGACAGTTCAGACCGCCAGCCAGATTCTGGGAAATTGTGGTCCAGATCGGACTTAAACCACATAGGAAAGTGACCCAGATCGGATTTGAAATGGTCCAATTCTATGTGACTTGTCCCATTCAGACCATGAAGTTAATGTCTCACTCAAGTCCAAAAATCACCAAAATATCGGATTCGTGCATTAAAGCGGAAGTTCAGGATTTTTGACATTATGCTTAATATTTTCGATTTAGCAGGGGTTTAGTTAGTTGGTGGAGTTGATGTCAACAAATTCCGTGCAGTTTACAAGTTATTTGTAAGTTTTAGGGCTCCGGAGTGGCTAAGCTAGCGCGAGTCAATGGCACCATTATAGAATGCAAATAAAAAAAAAAACGATACAGATCTACGAACAGATCCAACATAGTCAAATAAATTCAAAACACAGATCATTGTTTCAAAACAACCATGCGGCCAAAACCATGTCACACCAAACTGCCGTAGTCATTCTGCAGGACTATTTTTTTAGATGCGCAATACGACCCCAATAAAGAGTACTGCTTCGGTCACTCGTTCTCACGCTGCATTCGAGGAAGGTGGGAAGTTTGGAGGGTACCAGTTGCGACCTTAAAGCATTCCAAGGGAATGCAAACAGCAAGTTGTTTTTTTATTTTGGCCTTTAAAAAGACAGTTCGACATTCAGCAAATCTGACATCACATAAGCAATCAAATACTTGAGGCATACTAATGATATATTTCCAAATCAGAGGTTGGAAATTCTTACTTCCCAACTTCCTTGAATGTAGCATCAGTCTGGTGAATTTAACTGACGGCCAGCAACATAGCAAAATGTGCATTTAGAGGCCTTGGAAACATAGCAAAGAAATGGGCAAAGGAAAGTTTCCCACAAATTCCCTATGAAAAACGAGGAAAAATATAAACTGGTCACTTGCTGCTGGCTACGACATAAAAAAAATCAATGATGGAGAAAAAAAAAAACGATGCGATATCACTCTGCCCTGCTCCTCTGCAGAGGTTCTGGATTACAAATGTTGCTGTTTATATTGCAATTATTAACATGCAATTTTAATAACTTTATCCTGAAAACATAGCCAACACTATGGATTGCATGGGTAATCGATGATTTTTCATGTGTGCATGTGTTGTTTTTTTATTGGCATGCTATAATAGTGCCATTGACTCGCGCTACCTTAGCCAATCCGGAGCCCTGAAACTAACAAATAATTTGCAAACAAAACAGAATTTGTTGAAATCAACTCCACCAACTAACTAAACCCCCACTGATGAAGGCCTACATGGCCGAAACATGTCATTTTTTAATTTGAACAAAGCCATGACTGAATTATTTTTGTACATCTTGAGTGCCTCGTTTTTTTAAAATTATAAACCCCCGCTAACTTGAAGATTAAGCCTAATGTCAAAAATCCAGAACTTCCACTTTAAGACTGTCTGAAGGGTCTGAACCAAGCCAAAGTTTTCAAATGCACATTCTACCTGTTACTTAGTTGGCTCAATAATACCAAACCTGATTTGTCTTTAAAAATTCAGCCCCTGAATTCAGTCTTATTTAGTAGCATAAACCTTCTCAAAAAGCCATGACTGAAAAAAACAAAGCAAGCATGCTATTTGGCTTTGAAGTGGCCGTTTTTAGGGAGATTTCCAGGGATCCTTCGAAGACAGATTTGCAGCTTTATTTTTTCTTTCATCAGAAAGGCTTCAGTTAGTCAGTCTGCGACACCAATGACTAAGTAAAACCATAGCTTGACCACTGACTTTCCAACTTTTGGCCCCCTTTGAAGAATGGAGTTCATCGCGACCTTGTAGAACGCAGCGGGGATTCCGAAGAGTCTGCTCGAATGGGGCGCCTGGATTTCCCCCTCCCCACTTGTCTCCTCACCGAAAATGAGTAGTCAATTATTTAAACTGGTCATTGGACAGTCTGGTGAGTCTCTTCGGGCTAGGATCTTTTGACGGCAAGGTAGACAAGAAAGTCAGTATTTGCCTCGCTAACAGGATGTTTCAACAAAGCTCAGTGTGATTCATTATTGAATTTAAAGGTCAAGTTGGATAAAAACCCAGATTTAATGGATGAGAACTGACCACCACTAGGAACGAAACTATGAAAAATGAATGCAATTTCTGGAGTATTCAGGGGGAAAAAACATCTACACTGCTCCGCATTCCAGGATTCACAACACATTTTAGGTTAGGTAGCAGTGACCACTCACCAGAAAGACTCTGTAGGCATCTTTCCTGGTCACCGAGCCCCAGCATGCGTCCGTGTCATTGTACTTTACGGCTCCCGCGCTGCATGAATGGTTTCCACTGAACAAATCAACACAATCATGTTTCAGCGTGCGCCAATAACTCGATTCAAGACCTGGTCTGCATTAGCCACAGCTTTCATTATAACCACATTGATATAAATGAGTCGGTTTGTTGCGCTCTGTGGTTAAAATTATTGAATGAAATTTTAAAAAGTCAAGTGTCAAAAATACAATACAAATTCTCCTGCCCAGAGTTAGCTGGGAGAGGCTCCAGCATCCCAGCCACCTTTGTGAAGATAAGCAATACGGAAAATGAATGAATAATTTATATTAACAATAAAAAAGGCAACATTCAAAATGTTAAAAGGTAAAAAATACAGTAGAAAATGAAATAAAGGATTTCACAATTGAAAAATCGTATTCCAAACAAAAAGTAAAACAAAATAATTAAGAAAAATCAAATATTTAAAATTATTAAACAAGAAATTAAAAATGAAATATAGCATTTTACAATTTATTAGTAGTATTGAAATTTAAAAAATGTAGCCCCCACAATGTCCACAGGTAAATGAAAATAGCTAACGATAGAACTACTGTGTTCATGTGTAGCATAGGAGTGTAATAATGCATTTCTTTTAGTTGTTTTTCTCCTCTTCTGTCTGCTTGTTTTTTTTACTTTCTGTCCCCCCATATCCCTTATCTATTCGCTGCTAATAAATAAAACATAATGAACAACCACAATGGGAGTATATTAAACTCCCATATGAGACATTAAAACTGTTCAGACCATATGGACACTCAGATTCCTATTCTCCGTGTCTAAATAGCTGAACAGGACAGGTTTAAAAACTAATAATAATAATAAAAATACAAAAATATAAAATAAAATTATAAAAGAATGAAATAAAACCAAATTTTACTAAATAAAAAAAAATATTTTAACTATTTAACTCATTTGCTCCCAAAAACGTATAAATACCTTCTATTTTTAATTGTTTCATTGTCCCAAAGACGTATCTATAAGTCTTTTACATTTTTTTGCCCCCAAAAAAGACATTTTTGGGTCATGATTCAATTTAGCTCCAAAGCACAAAGCTGAAAATCCATTTTAAAGCATTAAAACTGGCCACTGGAGGGCAGTAGCGCATTTGGTAAGACCCGCAACCCGATTCAACGGCAACGAAAGGCCAAGCCGCACAGCCGGGCGCCGGCGGAAGATGACCGAATGGATGCCAGGCGGGGGACGACCGAGCAGGACAACCAGTAGGACGCCCGGGATGCCAGGCGCTGGACGACCGAGCAGAACGACCGGGACCCCTAGTGCAGCGGATATGCCTTTGAGTCCATGCTGCTCGCGACCAGAGCCCGCAGAGACTCAAAAAAATTCATCTTTATGAGACAGACAGCGATGAGGGAAAAGTTTAACCGGCTATCGCGGCCAGAACAGCGTCAACTTTCAGTTAGTTATGTGTTAATAAATTGTTATTTTGCTATCAAAAGCTATATTTGTCTTGTTGTTTATCTTATTTTGTAAAAGGAAAACATTATTCAGATGTTTGGGATGTAACTAAAGCAAAAAATAGCTGTGTATAAATCAAAGTTTTGTTTGAAATGTATGCTTTTACAAAAAGCTCAATTTCCCAGTTTTTTTCATCAGAAATTGGAAAATTGCTCAAACTAAGCTATTTTCTAATGCTGATTTCTAAAGAATGGAAAAAAATATGAACTAAGTTTTTTTTCTGCTGAAAGAAGAGAGTCTAATCTTTCTTTTGGTGGGTTCTATGTTTATATAGCAATAGAACAGAATTTTCTGTGGGCCTTTCAAAATCAGTCAAAATCCAGTAAAACGGCCAGGAGCGAAGGGCCTTGCTCCGGTGAAAATAGCTGGGAATGAATGAGGTAAAGATTTTAACAGTTTTTACGTATATTTTACATTCCTTTTTATATTTCCAATAACATTTACATTATTCATCGTCAATGGCCACCAGTGCGTTAATAATCTCTGCTATTGCAAAAGGCTCATTTGTTTCATTTTGAGTTAATAGACATGTGTATATGTACTCAATCAAGTGTCTCAGTTTATTAAATGATCATTACAAATTTAACATGTTGACTTTTATGTTTTTTTTTAATATGGTCTGTTTTTCGAATGATAAAAACAAGAAAGCAGCATTGTCACTCGCTCCCACCACACCTCTGAAACAACACAATGTGCCTTGCCTTCACAATAAGGCATGCTGGCAATAAAAATGTGTCTGGAAGCCAATGGACACCAGCAGCGGTGGCAGGGGCAGACGCAGTCAGCCCATTCTTATTGTCTCTATCAAATTAACTCATTGACGCCAATACACAGTGAATGAACGTGTTTCAGTGCCATTGACGGTGATGGCTGTCCAATCCATTTGAACTGGAATGGGTTGGCAGCGATGTCTAATAGTAAAAGACTCACCAGGCCACCTCCATGAGGGAAATGGGCACAGCTGCTGCGTAGATGGCCAGGTCGCCGTACAGGTACACGATGATGCAGATGTAGAACATGTTGACACCGACTACAAAACAACAGAGGCGAAATAATCTTATTTGTCTTATGAGCAAGAAATTCCCATTTGACAGCAGCAAAGTTAATCAGGAAAACAGCAATATTGACAACCGCACGTGCATAAATCACATCAACACTAGTTGTGTACAATAGGCAGAGTTTGTGGACATTATTAATAAAGCGTTGTCGTCTCCATCATCGGAGCAAACAGCTCATCGAGAAATTTGTTAGCGGACAAACAGCGTCGCTCCTTTTTAATATGCGCACTCAGTCCTCAGTCTCATCGGTTCAAATATGAAATTAAATAAAGGCACAGGCAAACTTTTATTCCTCGCCATCTGCCCCTCTTGTTACCCCCCGCTTCCTAGTTATCATCACGCCGCGATGATAATCGGCATGACCCCTTCATTCATCACCGTCGATGTCAATGGGCAGCTAATTGATTAGAGCCGACGAAAATCAAGCCGGGTCCTGTGAGAGGGAGTAAAAAATGGCAGGTTTACAGCATCAAACCCCGAACGCGTTCTTCCATCAAAAAACTGCGTCGAGGAATCGAACAGTAAAAATGAAACGACCGAGTAAACAAACATTCGTCAAGTTAACGGGCTGGAAATTCAGTCAATAAGCCTTTTCGTGCTGCCTACAAAGGTGGGAATTTGACTTTTTTTTGGGCGCAAACTTGATGACTTGCGTGGAAGGTATTGATGTTGCAAGATGGAGTGAAATCTACAATATACCGCTGCCACAAATTATTATATGGATAGTTGATTAATCATTGATTATTTTTGTGATGTGTTGAATCATCAGCTCATATGGAAATCACATGGTATTTTACTGTTATCTTACCCAGGCAAAATATTTTGGCTGGAAATATGAATACTATGTACACTATACAACTATGTAACTCGTTTTCCAAAGCAAAAGTAGATGTTTGCCAAGATCTCTTTTTGACTTGCATGCTTTCAAGGACTACAGAAATCAGGCAATATTTACTTTTTTCCTTTTGAGTATTAAATAACAAAAAATACCAAAAAATAAAAAGTAATAGTTTTAAAGGTAAAAAAAATATTCAATCTTAAAAGGCTCAAAAATGTTTATTATCAATATATTTTTTTCCCTATAATCCAAAACCTTCTCAGTCAAGCTCAAGTTGATTTCCAAAAGAAATGTCCAGTCTTTCTCCTGGTTTACTGTTGTGTGTGAAAGACACCAACCAGGACTTTGTTGAAAAAAATCCTTTCACTGTGTCCGAAAAGCACTCATGTGCAATAGTGGGCATGTTGTGCAATTTTCTGGCCCCTTTCTCTCAATGTCACTAACATTTCACAATTAGCATGCGCCGCACATGTTGACGCATAACACCCCGCGTTGTCGTGAGTGGTGACCCAATTGACTGACAGCCGCTGAGAGAATCTCACAGCGACAAAAGCTGTTTTTTAATTAAGTTCCCAACACGGGGGGGCGCTCCATTTCGCCCAGCCACAGACACCAAAGTAATCAAATGAGCTCATTCACAACGATAGACATCCGATCCATTTGGATCGAGAGGGGCTGGCAGCAATCGAATTAATTTGATGCCTATGGCCGTCAGCAGGGCCGGCCCTGGGCATAGGCGAGCTAGGCGGTTACCTAGGGCACCATCTAGTGGAGGGGGAGCCACATTGTTTGGGGGAGGATGTAATTCTAAAGGTATGCTTACCGAACATTTTACTACGAAAATAATTTACAGTTTCCGAACTGGTTTGGATTAGCCACCTGCTTTTGTGTGGCACTTACGAGGCAGGGGTGAACACAACATGCTTACAGTATATAAGCAGATCTACTTCATATACAATGGCAAATAATGGAAAGTGTTTAAATCCAAGGTCGTTCAAACTCATGGTTTCAGAACGAAATAAAATGATCACATAACAAACCAAATAGGATAACTGGCAATTAATGAAACAACTGGAACAATAATTGAAGAAATAATTTGCACAGAACATGAATTTTGAACGATATTCACAGCGCCGCATTGTACGCCGGGAGGCATAAGGCAGAAGGGGCAATATGTTGTGCGACATCAGTGATGACAGCAGAGCTTGTCTGTCTTTCCAAAGGGACGTGAGCGATTACAATGAGCAGTGATGTCCAAATGAAGCAATAAAGCTTTGCAGCCATTTTTTCCCCCCAAGGCTTCATGATGGGTCATACATAGACTTCAAAAATCTATTGACCTGACACTTCGTCATTCTTTGCGTCATGCCTTACCATAGGGAGCTGTACTAAAGTCCGCTTTATTTAGTAATAGTCGAAGACAACACCCTGCGAGCCCAAGCTTGAATTTTTTAAAAAGTATGAAATCTGTAACGCATACAAACCGGAAGGATTGTCTATGGAGTGATTTGTTCGAGGATTCAAGGTAATTATTATATTTTTCGTGCCATGCATGCATTTTGAAACATTGTGAAAAAAATGAATTGGAGAAAACCGGGGCTACAGCATTGGAGACCTACTTCGACATATTTACGTAAAAACACTGCCCGGTTTTGTTTGCTTTTAACCAAGAATCGAGACTGTTTTACGTCAATATCTATAAGGAATTCAGGGATTTAAGCATTTTTTCACAAGAATTTTCAGCAGAAAAACCTCTTTGTTTGGGTTTCCACTTGTTCAGCTTTGACGGCCACGCCAACAGTGCTGACTACTATGCCAGCCTTAAGATCCCCGAGGACACTTGGTCCTACGCTGACCCCAACAAGCAGATCTTTGGCATGCAGTGTAAAATTTGAGAATTTTATAGCAATTTTAAGTTTTGTTATGCAAAAATAATTAATCGGAATTTTATAAGGGAACAGCTTTGAATTTTTTTTATGCTGCTGCTCATGGAGACTCATATATGCCTAAGGTAGGTGCCTGTTTTGGTTTTTGGTCGGTAGCAGCTTTGGTTTTGAAAATATTTGAATTTGAAATTTTTGAGAATATTCCCCCTACGGATCTGCAGTGCGCCCAGTGTCATGACAATATGTTATGAAGTCTATGGATCATATTGTCTCAAGTTGTCTTGAAGCCCAAGAGTGTTGAGAATTCTATGGCTAGTTGTTAAAAAAAATAGATGAATGTGCTTGTGTTACTATATGAACAAAATTCAACAAGTGCTATAAGGATCATTTACAAATACAATCCAAATACAAGTTATACAACATTTAAAAATATATATACGTATAGTATTGTCTTTTTTGGAAGGAGGGGGCTACTGGCTACACTTCCGCGTAGGGCACCTAGTCACCCAGGGCCGTCAGTGGCAGCCAATGAGTTGAAATGCATGGCCACATTTGACCGGTGTTAAGTGTTTGCCCTCATTAACCTTCATCTTCATTCTCAGAGTGTGACGCGTCTGCTGGGAAAAGATCCGAGGGAAAGTTTGATGAAGATTCTCAAAATGAAATCTAAATGGGTTCCGGCCCTGAGGCAGCGGCCACTCTTTGTCCCTAAATACCCACAAATAGAACGCTGCAGCACGGAAACATGATGGTGGTTGACCTTGTCAACACAAAATGATACAAGGAAGTCAATGTCACAACATGTTCATTTTCCCTCCTTTTTCTTCCTGTAGGCACACCAACACATTTTGTCCCCAAGGATTGTTTTTTTCTTCATCATTAACCACCTGTAGATGTCCCAATATGTTAGTGGAAATGCTACATTTCTTGTTTTCCAAATACTTTTAATAAAAATCTGCATTTTTCATCCTTTTCACTTCCAGTACATGTCTACTTTCGTCCAGAAAGTTGAGTTGTCCTATGCTTTTCACTTACTGTAAGTGTCCGAATGGCATTTATTTTCCTGACTTCTTTTTCCTTGAGCTCCATCTAGTGGATCCAGTGGGGCACTGCCCCACTTGCTTCGTGATGCAAAATGAAACAAGCTTTTGCCTCTTTCTGACTCTCTTCCCAAGAAGCAGTCGCTCATCAGAGCTAACATCTGTGCCCACACTCCCATAATCCGTTGCAATTTGGATTTTTGTAGAACTCCTTGTGGATTAAAGCGTCACTTGACTAACACGCTTCTCTTGAAAGCCACGTGCTCCAAAATGACCCATATATCGCTTTATTACAACTTGAAAGTTGCCTGTTATACGCCTTTATCAACAGCACTATCGAACACAATTATATCGAGTCCTGCCATATTTGTTATATTTACTTAATTTTGCCCCCCTAAGATTTGTTAATCAAAAATATTCATTCATTAAAAAAAAACTAACCTAATTAAATTGGGCATTGCTTGATTGGAAATAATGAAATTAAAAAGTAATAGAAATATTACATATATTTAAATGCAAGTTTTTTTCCACAAATATCAATGACTATTTTTATCCAGAAAACCAGTAACACATCAATGAAACAATGAAAATCAAGAATCCTGACATTAAACGTTTACTTTTTTATTTTATTGAATAACTTGTTAATGAAATGAAGTTCATATATATTATATATATATATACACAGTGGGGAGAACAAGTATTTGATACACTGCCAATGGAAAAACCCATTGGCAGTGTATCAAATACTTGTTCTCCCACTGTATATATATAAAATATACAGTGGGGTAAATAAGTATTTAGTCAACCACAAACTGTGCAAGTTCTCCCACTTGAAAATATTAGAGAGGCCTGTAATTGTCAACATGGGTAAACCTCAACCATGAGAGACAGAATGTGTGTGTGTGTGTGGGGGGGGGGGGGGGGGGGGCAGAAAATCACATTGTTTGATTTGTAAAGAATTTATTTGCAAATCATGGTGGAAAATAAGTATTCGGTCAATACCAAAGTTCATCTCAATACTTTGTTATGTATCCTTTGTTGGCACTAACGGAGGCCAAACGTTTTCTGTAACTCTTCACAAGCTTTTCACACACTGTTGCTGGTATTTTGACCCATTCCCCCATGCAGATCTCCTCTAGAGCAGTGATGTTTTGGGGTTGTCGTTGGGCAACACGGACTTTCAACTCCCTCCTCACCCCGTGGCGTCAAAATGATAACATGAACGGTGAGCAAAACTCCCAGAACGACACGGGGGCAACTAGTGAATGACCTAAAGAGAGCTGGGACCACAGTAACAAAGGCTACTTACTATCAGTAACACAATGCGCCGCCAGGGACTCAAAGCCTGCACTGCCAGACGTGTCCCCCTGCTGAAGAAAGTACACGTCCAGGCCCGTCTGCGGTTCGCTAGAGAGCATTTGGATGATCCAGAAGAGGACTGGGATAATGTGTTATGGTCAGATGAAACCAAAATAAAACTTTTTGGGAGAAACACAAGTTCTCGTGTTTGGAGGAAAAAGAATACTGAATTACACCATACCCACTATGAAGCATGGGGGTGGAAACATCATGCTTTGGGGCTGTTTTTCTGCAAAGGGACCAGGACGACTGATCTGTGTAAAGGAAAGAATGTATGGGGCCATGTATCGAGAGATTTTGAGTGAAAATCTCCTTCCAGCAGCAAGGGCATTGAAGATGAGACGTGGCTGGGTCTTTCAGCATGACAATGATCCCAAACACACAGCCAGGGCAACAAAGGAGTGGCTTCGTAAAAAGCATTTCAAGGTCATGCAGTGGCCTAGCCAGTCTCCAGATCTCAACCCCATAGAAAATCTGTGGAGGGAGTTGAAAATGTCTGTGTTGCCCAACGACACCCCAAAACATCACTGCTCTAGAGGAGATCTGCATAGAGGAATGGGTCAAAATACCAGCAACAGTGTGTGGAAAAGCTTGTGAAGAGTTACAGAAAACGTTTGGCCTCCGTTATTGCCAACAAAGGGTACATAACAAAGTATTGAGATAGACTTTTGGTATTGACCAAATACTTATTTTCCACCATGATTTGCAAATAAATTCTTTAAAAATCAAACCATGTGATTTTCTGTTTTCTTTTTTCACATTCTGTCTCTCATGGTTGAGGTTTACCCATGTTGACAATTACAGGCCTCTCTAATACTTTCAATTGGTAGAACTTGCACAATTAGTGGTTGACCATGGTAAATACTTATTTGCCCCACTGTAACTATTCAATAATTTCTCAACACCACACAAGACACCTATAGCCATGCAAGTGTAATGAGAGCTCCACCTGCTGGCTACTGAGCGTATCGCTCTCTTTCTCCCTCTCTCATGCAAATATTGCCCGCGCAGGTATTATAAGGCCAGACTGCCCGACAATGGTAATTACCACCTGAGGCGAGCCGGCTTTCCGAATGACACCGCTCGTCTTGCTGAATGTGAAAACAAGACGACCTTTTCATGGAATTTCCCCATCACCTTTGTAATGATGGGACGGTCGCACGACCAGCAGGGACATCGTTTACCTTTGTTGAAGAACATAGACGCCATCTGGCCCATCTCCACTCGCTCGGCGATTTCAAAGTGGTCCACAGGACCTGCAGAACGCTCTGAGGAAGGGGCAAATCTTCAGTATTTATTAAGAAATTGAATATGCTGTTTCACACCGTCATTGGCACCCAATGAGTCCAATGGTGAATGGACAAATCCGAATTGACTTACGGATTGACAAAATGGGCTTGGTCTCGGGTTCAGCCCGCCCTCTCACGGGGCTGTCATCGTCTGAGTAGTCGGAGTTGGAGTTGTTGTCATTGATCTTCATTCATTATAAAAAATATGAATAATGAGATATTAATAATCAAATATTATATAGAAAAATATTACCTCGTCCTGCTCTCTCCTCTTCCATCGCAGCTGAGCATTGGCTGCTGCCATCGCCTCGATCACGAAAGTGGTCGTCATGTAACTGCAGACAGGCCGGGAAACTTCATTAGGTACGCCATCTCACTACAACCAATACTCAAACTGTGCATTTACATGTAACAAATGTTGCACGACACATACAGGAAGTGAAAAGTGGCGGAAATGTGGACTTCTGGAAAAACATATGAGGATATTAAGCGAAAAATGTGGATGTGGACATACAGTGCCTTGCAAAAGTATTCGGCCCCCTTGAACCTTGCAACCTTTCGCCACATTTCAGGCTTCAAACATAAAGATATAAAATTTAAATTTTTTGTCAAGAATCAACAACAAGTGGGACACAATCGTGAAGTGGAACAAAATTTATTGGATAATTTAAACTTTTTTAACAAATAAAAAACTGAAAAGTGGGGCGTGCAATATTATTCGGCCCCCTTGCGTTAATACTTTGTAGCGCCACCTTTTGCTCCAATTACAGCTGCAAGTTGCTTGGGGTATGTTTCTATCAGTTTTGCACATCGAGAGACTGACATTCTTGCCCATTCTTCCTTGCAAAACAGCTTGAGCTCAGTGAGGTTGGATGGAGAGGGTTTGTGAACAGCAGTCTTCAGCTCTTTCCACAGATTCTCGATTGGATTCAGGTCTGGACTTTGACTTGGCCATTCTAACGCCTGGATACGTTTATTTTTTAACCATTCCATTGTAGATTTGGCTTTATGTTTTGGATCATTGTCCTGTTGGAAGATAAATCTCCGTCCCAGTCTCATGTCTCGTGCAGATACCAACAGGTTTTCTTCCAGAATGTTCCTATATTTGGCTGCATCCATCTTCCCGTCAATTTTAACCATCTTCCCTGTCCCTGCTGAAGAAAAGCAGGCCCAAACCATGATGCTGCCACCACCATGTTTGACAGTGGGGATGGTGTGTTCAGGGTGATGAGCTGTGTTGCTTTTACGCCAAACATATCGTTTTGCATTGTGGCCAAAAAGTTCAATTTTGGTTTCATCTGACCAGAGCACCTTCTTCCACATGTTTGGTGTGTCTCCCAGGTGGCTTGTGGCAAACTTTAAACAAGACTTTTTATGGATATCTTTGAGAAATGGCTTTCTTCTTGCCACTCTTCCATAAAGGCCAGATTTGTGCAGTGTACGACTGATTGTTGTCCTATGGACAGACTCTCCCACCTCAGCTGTAGATCTCTGCAGTTCATCCAGAGTGATCATGGGCCTCTTGGCTGCATCTCTGATCAGTTTTCTCCTTGTTTGAGAAGAAAGTTTGGAAGGACGGCCGGGTCTTGGTAGATTTGCAGTGGTCTGATGCTCCTTCCATTTCAATATGATGGCTTGCACAGTGCTCCTTGAGATGTTTAAAGCTTGGGAAATCTTTTTGTATCCAAATCCGGCTTCAAAACTTCTCCACAACAGTATCTCGGACCTGCCTGGTGTGTTCCTTGGTTTTCATAATGCTCCCTGCACTTTAAACAGAACCCTGAGACTATCACAGAGCAGGTGCATTTATACGGAGACTTGATTACACACAGGTGGATTCTATTTATCATCATCGGTCATTTAGGACAACATTGGATCATTCAGAGATCCTCACTGAACTTCTGGAGTGAGTTTGCTGCACTGAAAGTAAAGGGGCCGAATAATATTGCACGCCCCACTTTTCAGTTTTATATTTGGTAAAAAAGTTTAAATTATCCAATAAATGTTGTTCCACTTCACGATTGTGTCCCACTTGTTGTTGATTCTTGACAAAAAAATTAAATTTCATATCTTTATGTTTGAAGCCTGAAATGTGGCGAAAGGTTGCAAGATTCAAGGGGGCCGAATACTTTTGCAAGGCACTGTATGTTCTGAGACGTTGACAAATAGGTTTTTGCTCAAAATTTTGGGAGACCCACGAAATGTGTTCGGACAAAGATTTTATACAAAAAAAAAAAAAAAAAAGCTTTACTCAATAAGTTGTGACACCTAAAAAATGTGGAGCCTTGCTAAAAAATTTGGAACAACTAGAAAAAGTTTTGACAAAGAAATTTGAGATACCTAAAAAAAAAAAAAAAAAGTGACATTTGAAAAAATGTTTGAGGACACCTAAAAAAAGAATTTCTAACAACTAAAGCCAAAAAAAAGTGGAGTGTTGGCTCAAATTTTGGGATAGCAGAAAAATGTGGAGTTTGGACAAAAGCGAGGGTGCGAGACTCACCTCATAAACGCCAGGAAGCAGATGAGTGTCAAGCTGACCACCCAGCCGGCGTTGGCAAAGGCTCTGGGCATAGTGAGCGCTCCCGTACCCACTATCAGGTTGAACATGTACACCAGCCCCACCTGCAAACATGAAACCACAGTCATAGACTTCCTAATGATTGACCTGACACTTTTGCCATTCAATGCATCACGCCTTCCCGAAGGGGGCCGCCCTGAAGACTCCGCTTCATTTGATAGCAGTCAGTAACATGCAGCAATGTAACGCCGGATTTACAGTGGGGAGAACAAGTATTTGATACACTGTCAATGGGAAAACCCATTGGCAGTGTATCAAATAATTGGCAGTGTATCAAATACTTGTTCTCCCCACTGTACATTGGAAAAAGTACGAAAGCTGTACTGCATACAAAAAGGAAGGATTGTCTCAGGAGTGATTTGTTCAAGGATTCAAGGTAATTATTATATTTTTCGTACCATGCATGCATTTCGAAACGTTGTGAAAAAAATCAATGGAAGAAACTAGCCGCTACAGCATTGGCATTATACTTCGCAATTTTTACATAAATAACTGCTAATTGTCCGGTTTTTTGCTTTTAATCAAGAATCGAGACTGTTTTACGTCCATATCTACAAAGAATTCAGGGATTTAAGCATTTATTCACAAGAATTTTCAACGCAAAAATCTCTTTGTTGTACTAAGGAGGGCCCAACAGTGACTTACCGGTAACTAGCAGCACATTCTACATCAATCAATCAATTAAATTTATTTATATAGCCCTTTACAAAACCCTAAAGGCCCTCAAAGTGTTTTACAACAAAACATGGCTCAAGATAAATAAAAGGCAGGAAAATATTATACAATGACATTAAAAAATAAAACAAAAAATAAAACAAAGACAGCGCATCGCGATAAAAGTCCAGCAATAAAAAAAAAAAAAAAAAACCTTAAGCAAATAAAACCAGGCTATCCTAATCTGTGTAAAAGGCGAGTCTAAAAAGGTGTGTTTTTAGCCGAGACTTAAAAAGACATATTTACGTAAAATGAATTCTAACCTCCTGTTTTTTGGGGGTTTTTTTTTGCTTTTCACCAAGAATAGAGACGGTTTTAAGTCCATATCTATAAAGAATCCAGGGATTTAAGCATTTATTCACGAGAAATTTCAACGGAAAAAGCTCTTTGTTGACATATGGCGGCCGCTAATTATTCACTTTATAAAAAAGATTAATCAAAACACCTATTTTTCTGAAAAAAACTTGTTTTTTTTAGGAGCCTGAGAGGAAGAAGACAGCCCGATTCTCGAGCCTTAAGGTGCTGGCCAGGTGGGAGAACTACAAGTCTGTCAAGGCCGGCTACAAGTTGATCCAGAAGGTGCTGGCACGCTCTTCGATCGAGAAGCAGAGCGTCGGGCTCATCATGGCGGTCGTCAACCCTAACACAGTCGCCGGGCTAAGGCTTCTCGCAATGTCCATGGGCAAGCAGGAACACAGGGACATGGCCGACATCCTGGAGATGTTCCAGAGGACAAGGGAGAGCTGGAGACGGGCCAGGCGGTCCTCAAAAGGCCATCTCTCCCCATGGCCCACATGGTGTCCTTCGGAATGTCGCTGTGGGACTCCCTGATGTGCAGCAAGCGCAAGAAGGATAGGTTCCTCTCCCTTGCCATGCACAACAGTGATGGCTTCTGGCGGTCCTTCTTCAACTGTTTTGGTGCGAACTTTCCAAGGATGAGACTTCAGAAGCAAGGAAGAACAAGGTCTTGGAGTGGCGGACCGGCAGGAAGAGTAGCAGAGTCGAGGATGTCAGAAAGGAGACGGGGAGGAAGTCGAGGAAGCTGACCAGAAAACGCAAGACATAGAAAGAGGCTATGTGATTGTTGAAAGACGAGGCTCACATCCTGGTAACACCATATCGATTATTTGCACTGCCTGAATTATAGAACTATCTCATGTGCATTTTATATTTATGTTTATTTAGATTTCATACTTTATACTTGCAAGTCACTTTTGAGATTTTAATTCATCTTATCCTGCACTGTAAAGGGAGCTGCTCCACAATTTCATTGTACAACTATTAAGGGTGTAACGGTACATGTAATAGTATTGAACCGTTTCGGTACGTGGTAGTCGGTTCGGAACGGATGCGTACCGAACGAGTTTCTGACGTAATATAGCCCTTACTTTTCGAGGCTGTGAGTCGATCGGGTTACAGTTTCTTTGTGTAGATTATATTTACTGCATCTTCTCTATTATAATGAGGACCAACACGGTAGGACAGTCCAGAAACGTCAGCGGCGCGGCAACGTGGCCGCCGCGAGAACTCTGTGAAACGCGGGCGTCAATCAGCCAGTGCACACCAGTCGCAGTGCAGCCGTGTGTTAGATGCGTCCCAGAAGCGGCTCAACCCGACGCACGCGAAAAGAACAGCAGAGTTTATTATTTGATGCGAGACGCGGCCCTCCTGCGTCAATACTACTAGCTAGGATCGGGCCGGAAGTCACTCGTGTAATAATACGGTGGATCCGGTCGATTTTCAAACTAATATGCAATCGTAACCTACTTTTTGAGTCCATCAGATCTCTTGAGTGGTATATCGGGGCACAGTTGACTTGTCTTTGTTGATTTACGGCTGTCTTCTCTGCTATAATAATAACCAACACGGCCCAGTGTTCAATACAAAGCCCTCCTACCACAACAAAACAAGTAGGAACTAATATTCACATAGGAACTGAAGTTATACAACATAAAATATACAATATTAATCACATTTGTAAAATATAAACACATAATAAAAGGAATAATGGCCCATTTAAATAAAATAAATTGAAATGAGATAAAACACCTGTAATTAAATAATCAGAATAATACACAGATCCTGCTTACACAATAAAATTTATTAATTTCTGTGTGGCGCTTAACTTGAGAAAATCCACCAATAAAGCTTTTGAAAACTGTTCATAAGAAAAAAAAAAAGTTTCATTGAGGCATTTCATTTGTAAAATACATGTTAAAATCTTTGTCATTGGGATTGCTTTTCTCTTTAGCACAGGACTTCTTTATTCTCCTTTCTTTCTTTCAGAAAGAAAGGTGACCAATACGCAGGGTCTGAAAGGCAAATTGTTGTTGGATTATCTTTAAATACCCGCTACTTTTTGAGCAGAATTCTAGCTTTGTATAGGCTAATGTTCCTATTGCTGAAAGCGCAAAAGTGTGTAATAAACAACTAGAACATTTATATTTTGCATTTTGTTTTTTTACTGTACCGAAAATGAACCGAACCGTGACCTCACAACCGAGGTACGTACCGAACCGAGATTTTTGTGTACCGTTACACCCCTAACAACTATATAACCACAATAAAGGGCTATTCTCTTCTACTCTATTCTATAATAAGTTGTGATTGTATATAGAATTTATTAATACTCTATATATTATCTAGAATTGATTCTGCAAGTTTTCCTCAAGTATTAAATTTATGATGTGAAAACTGAGTGATTTATTAGCTGTTGAAAACAGTACTTAATAGCAGTTAATATAAAAAAATGTTAAGTTGCTATTTTGGGCAAAAACTTATATTATATGTTAAATATTGCTATTGATCCTGAAAATATAGATGATTATCTCTGCATTTGGTGATTTTTATGCATCTAGTGTAAAATCTGAGAATTTTATAGCCATTTTAAGTTTTGCTATACTAATATAAAAAAAATAATAATAATCTGAATTTTATTAGGGAACGACTTTGAATTTTTTTATGCTGCTGCTCATGGAGATGCATATATCCCTATGGTCGGTGCCTGTTTTGGTTTTTGGTCGTTAGCGGCTTTGGTTTTGAAAATATTTGAATTTGAAGTTTTTCTAAAATAGGCCCCCGACAGCTCGGCCCTGCGTCCTGTGTCATGTCAATATACAATGTATCACAAAAGTGAGTACACCCCTCGCATTTCTGCAGATATTTAAGTATATCTTTTCATGGGACAACACTGACAAAATGACACTTTAACACAATGAAAACTAGTCTGTGTGCAGCTTATATAATAGAGTTCATTTATTTTCCCCTCAAAATAACTCAAAATATAGCCATTAATATCTAAACCCCTGGCAACAAAAGTGAGTACACCACATGGGAACTACGTACATCCTTAATGTCCAAATTGAGTACTGCTCGTCATTTTCCCTCTAAAATATCATGTGACTCTTTACAGGAGTGCTGTCAGCATTGCTGCAGAGATTGAAGAGGTGTGTTTGGAGGGGGGGGGGGGCATTCCCACCACCATGCTTGACTGTAGGCTTGACACACTCATCTTTGTACTCCTTACCTGGTCGCCGCCACACATGCTTGAGACCATCGGAACCAACTAAATTAATCTTCGTCTCATCAGACCATAGGACTTGGTTCCCGTAATCCATGTGCTTTGTTGACATGTCTTCAGCAAACTGTTTGCGGGCTTTTTTGTGTACAGTCTTCAGAAGAGGCTTCCTCCTTGGGTGACAGCCATGCACACCAATTTGATGTAGAGTACGGCGTATGGCAGGGGTGGGCAAACTATTCCACAAAGGGCCGCAGTGGGTGCGGATTTTTGTTGCAACCCATTAAGAAGACACCTTTTCACCAATCTGCTGTTTTACAAGTGCAATCAGTCGATTGCAGTCAGGTGCTTATCATTTCTGCTGAAACCGCATTGGTTGAACGATCTGTGCTGGGTCAGCTGGAACAAAGACCAGGACCCACTGCGGCCCTCGAGGACCGGTTTGCCCACCCCTGGCGTATGGTCTGAGCACTAACAGGCTGACCCCCCACCTCTTCAATCTCTGCAGCAATGCTGACAGCATTCCTGTAACTAGTCACATGACATTTTGGAAGGAAAATGACAAGCAGTACTCAATTTGGACATTAAGGGATGTATGTGGTTCCCATGCGGTGTACTCACTATTGCTGCCAGGCGTTTGGATATTAATGGCTATATTGAGTTATTTTGAGGGGAAAATAAATTAACTTTAGTATATAAGCTGCACACAGACTACCTTTCATTGTGTCAAAGTGTCATTTTGTCAGTGTTGTCCCATGAAAAGAAATACTTAAATATCTGCAGAAATGCGAGGGGTGTACTCACTTTGGTGATACACTGTATTATGAAGTCTACGCCACAGTAAGCCATATATTTTGTTTATTGTATTTGGGTTTTTTTAGAGACATACACTCAACCTGAGAGTAAGCAAGCACTAAGGAAGGATCCTATCAGCTATGAGCGATCTTTTCAATCACTCAAAACTCCGGTGCAATGAGCAAATGGAAAGCGAGACAATCCACCTCAGCACTTTAGCTTCCTCTTCATTGTCTCATTGAGTAATCTCGACTCACAAGAAGCGTGCGGTTCAATATCATAAAAACACTTTGAGAGAACAATAAAAATGGAATAAATGCTCCATGGAGGTGTACTCACAAAAGCAGAGTAGGGCTCCCCCGTGTCTGTGATTCCACCCGCCATAGCCTCACCTCGCTGGAGAAAAACAAGCATAAGAAAACAACATAGGAAGACGACGTTTAGTTGAGGCCGCTAATATTTGGCAGTAAAAGCATCATCTTCCAAGTAAAGCACTACCAATGCAGATTCAAATACATAATTCGTGTAAAGTAAAACAGTTCACCTGATTGTAAAACAAATATATGATCAGGATCACAATTTTTAAGAAAGTGCATGTCTTCCATCAGACCCACTTTTTCACCTATTGTCCTTCATTCACTCACCGTTTCTTAGTTCCATGTTATCTGTAGCATCGGTCCACCCGGTACTGGTACCCAATACTTTTTTTCTCCTTTTCTTCATAACTAATAATCTTGCTTACATTCTCTTTATTCCTACATGTCCCCATACTGTTTCTTCACCTTCCTCTCTCCCTTCCTTCCTTCCTTCCTCGTCATCTCCATTCCTCAAATGAGTCATTTTCATTTAAGGTACCTGTCCTGTCCTATCATGTCCTGTAGTCTGTAAAGGGGAAAAAAGGACACACCCGACTTGGCACACCCAATATCTATATTCCCAAAACGATGTCAAATGGCAAAAACGCAGTTTGTGCCTAATGTCAAAAGTAAACACCTGAACTCACCTGTCGTCCCTGCCGTGTATCTTTTGCTAGTGACGGGTAGCTGCTAACAGGCTAACAGGACCCTGCGAGTCGTCAGCCAGATAAAAGCCACACCAAGCGGCCCGCGAGCTCCACGCGAAAGCGTAACTTGGCTCCCGAGTTGCAACATGAGCTGTTTATTCACTTCATGTAAAAGGAATAGTCGCAAACCGTGACATTTTTCCTATGCCCGTAGTACGGAAGCCGCCAGTGAAGTGACAAATGGGTCATGAAGAGCTTTTCCGCTTTGGGTTTTCAAAATAAGACGAGCGCACCATGCTTTCAACGGCGTTACGTTTATTGTTAAGAGTAAGCGACATTGTGTTTGTTGTTCTTGCAAAACCAACATATCATCTGCTGTCATATCGTGCCACGAGTATGTCATATGACACGTGGACTTTGCACATAGGAGTGATTAAATATGCACATTAAATACATTAAATACAATTTAAAAATGAATTGTAACATTTTAATGAATTACAGAATACCAAGTTTAACTCGTTGACAACAAATGACAGTGATAGACGTCAAATCTAATTGAAGTGGAGTGGGTTCCATTGACGGCGATAGACATCCAATCCATTTTGACTGGAAGGAATAGTAAAGTAGAAGATATTTTTCCCTAGTTTCTATGTTGTAAGTGGTAATAATACCAACGTTACTGTGTAGCCAATGTAAAAATAGCAAAAAAGATTTTTTAAGCAGAGCTTGTTCATATATCACCGTCAGTGGCAGCCAATGAGTTAATTACAATCTAGTTTTCTTGGTATTGTTGCGATCAGTGTCTGGTTATTACAGAAAATCACAAAAATGTCAATTGTTGGACTAAATGGTTTATGGAACAAATCAGCTTTCAAAACAAATCAATTATTTGGAAAGATTTTAGGTGAAAAAGTCAGCCGGAATCCATTTGTGATACATAACCGCCATGAAAACCAAAACAGTTATAGTATAAACAATGAAGAAGACCAGGTCGAGGATTTCAGCGATCCGGCGGAAGCGTTTACGCCGGGGAAAGTCGCCGGCACTTGCAGCTTCCTGCTGAGCTGCGCGAACCTCCTGCAGGAACACTTTCAGCTGCTCATGCTCCGACGGAGCTGTGTTTTGAACAGGTACTCCTTCCGCGTTCTCCTTCGCCACATCTGAAGGAACATCTTTGGTTATCTCAAGCAAGAAGAAATTATACTTTTCACCGACCTTTCATCTCTTGTTTGTCTGAGCAAACATCCCGGTCGGTCTTCGGATGCGGCTTCCCAACAAATTTATCATCGAGGTCAATGATGAAGCTCACCACCATGGCCTCAAGCACACTGATGCCCACCAGGGCGAACACACCCACACAGAAGTTGGCTAAAAATCAAGAGAGCGCTTTTTGGGACATTTCTTTTTTGGTACACTGTATATATGAAGTATTATTGTGAAATATTTTGAACTACTTAAAGAAAAATGTGTACTATCTTTTGTTTCCTATTTTTTTCTATCATTTTCTTCTTCTTTAAAAAAAAAAAAGGATTTTGTTTTTGACATGTTCGTGTCATTGGTATTTTTCTTCTTCTATGGTGCATTTAGCTTTTTTTGGGATTTTGCAGCTGTTTGGTCACCGCTCACCAATGAGGGGCAGGCTGTCCTCGGTGGATGGCAGCATGTCCTGGAGAATGAGTAACAGGACTGAGATGGCGAGTAGGATAGTGATCTTGAAGCTCAATTTCTCCCCGCGTCCTTCACCGATGAAGAAGGACGCCACGTCCAGCACCAGCAGGTACAAAAGCGGAATGATGAAGTTGATTACATACAACATGGGTTTGCGCTCCAGCTTCACCTAAGACACCAAAAAGCCGAACAACGCCATAGACAATGACAACATTATAGGGTATGAGTGAAAAGTATCTGAGAACATGATTTGGCTCCAGGCTCACCTGGTAAATGAGTTTACTCATTCTGGGGCTACCATGGCCGGTCTCATTTGTGATGATTTCCAATCTTTTGAGACTCCACTCCCCACGAGTCACCATGGCCTGCTCTGAGATGTTGCTGATAAATTCATCGCCACTGAGGGTCTGGAGTTGCATCGACTGGACTGATTGGGGATCGTATCACACCAGTTGAAGAAATATTCATTTTTCTGTTTGCCTGGCGTTCGCTCTTACCGTCAGTGTTCATGGGGCTGAAGGTGATGACGCAGTTCTGTCGGTCAAAGGGGAAATTGAACAGGTTCAGGGTGCACGTGGAAGTCAGCCGCTGACGCGCCGTTATCTGTAGATTCCCGTTGGAGTAAACCGTCACAAAGGAACTCTTCTTGATGCTGCCACTATCGGAAGTGCTGTGACAACAACAAAACATTCAGTTTACTAAAGGATAATATGGTAAAACAATGTGTTGTATTCTAGTAGACGAATTAAGGAGTTGATAAAAAAAGAAAAAGAAAAAAAAACGAGGGATCTTGGAAGTGAAAATGGCCGTTATTTAACCCAAAATGGCAGAATTGATTAATCTTTCAAGGCTAAGCTTTTTGAGATTGTTTTTGTGAGTCCACTCATGACGGACGTGCCTGATTTATTGTTGCTGATCGAAACTGGCTTGAGGGGCTGAAATACTATTTCTATTTTTTAAAAATGGGCTGGACACCAAAGTAGTTATGTGTTTGTTTTCTTTTTTAAATTAGGTTTCTTATTTTGTATTGTGATTCAATTATTAATGGGGCTTTATCTGTGACTAGATTAGCTTGTTCAAAAATGTGAAATGTATCACTTTATCATCTTTAATTCAACTCATGCGGCTAAATAATGAGGTACAAAGCTTCTGTGTGTCCATTAACTGTGCAAACACACACGAGTGGCAATTTATATCCCTCATTGTGCTCTCTGATTACACATGATTATGACATGCAACACCAAATGATGACATAATAGTCTTATGTTGAGGTGAATGCGTACCACCACCTGCCCATGTGTTATCAGTAATCTCTCACTCAACTTACTCCTCTTGGATGTTTATGTCCGGTATCCATAACTTTGACCTGGGAACGGAGAACTGGTTGATGCCGCAAAAATTTGACGGCTTCCATATGAGGAAATCATTTTTCCACACCTGTCAACACAGAAAAGATAAGAAAACACTATAGGAACATGCATGACAATGACGTTTTCAGCTACAGTGGCGCGCCTTCTTACTGTTTGGATCCATATGTGGCTGGTGAATGTTTGAAGTTTCTCATCCTTTACATTAAGGACAAAAAAAGTACACAAATTAGAATTACTCAGATAAACTGTGATAGAAAACTCTTTAATTAAAGTTATCGGTCAGTCAATATTAATCAATAATACTAAAATATTGATTTACAAATACGCCATTCTCAACTGAGCTCTAGGTAAACACTCATAAATACTAACACGTTTCACACAATTAAATTAGGAAAAGACAAATATTTAAATTCCAAAATACATAAACAGAAGAAACATTTTAAAAATGACCAAAAAAATGCAAATATTTGCCAGAAAACAGAAAAAGAAAACTATTAGAAAATAGAATATATGACACAAATACACGCGCACACACACATATCATAACTAGATTTTTTCTCGAAGACTGAAAAATATATAGAGAAAAATATTTTATATAAACCACAAAAGTAGGAAAAAAGTATCTTTTTAAATACATCTACTTATACCACATACACATAGACATATACACACATCCATACAGTATATATTCTGTATATACAGTGAGGAGCAGAAGTATTTTCAGAAAGTCAAGTGGTCAGATGAGACCAAAGTAGAACTTTTTGGTGCAAACTTTACTCGTCATGCGTGGAGGAAAAAGAAGGATGAGTACAATCCCAAGAACACCATCCCTACTGTGAAGTATGGGGGTGGAAACCTCATGCTTTGGGGCTGTTTTTTCAGTAAAGCGGACAGGACGACTGTACTGTATAAAGCAGAGGATGAATGGTGAAATGTATCGTCAGATTTTGAGCCGCAACCTCCTTCTCTCAGTCAGAGACGTGAAGATGAGTCTGTGCTGGATCTTCCAACATGACAATGATCCGAAGCACACAGCCAAGCTGACCAAGGAGTGACAGCGTAAAAAGCATATCAAGGTTCTGGAGTGGCCTAGCCAGTCTCCAAACCTCAATCCAATAGAAAATCTTTGGATGGAGCTGAAACTTCGTGTTTCTCAACAACAGCCCTGAAACCTGACAAATCTGGAGAAGATTTGTGTGGTGGAATGGGCCAAAATCCCTGTTTCCAGCTGTGAAAACCTGGTGAAGAACAACAGAACGCGTCTGACTTCTGTAATTGAAAACAAAGGCTTCTGCACTAAATATTAGACTGATTTTCTCAGGGTTACAAATACTTATGAACCCGAATAAATTACAAAATAATTACTGAAAAATCATACAATGTGAGTTCCGTATTTTTTCTATTTTTTTTTTTAGATTATGTCTCTATAAGTGGAAATGCATCTATGATTGAAATTTCAGACCTCAACCTATTTTTTAAGTGCGTTAACTTGCAAAATCTGAAGGGGTGCAAATACTTCTGCTCCTCACTTTATATACACACACACACAAAAAGACAGACTTTTATGTAGTACCATGAAAATACACCCCGAAAACACTTGGTACGGCAGATGCTGCAAGACAGTATCTCGGCAACCAGCTTGTTACTTACCACCTGTAAGATGCCATAAAGCAGCATGTCCAGCTCTACGACTGTGACCTGTTTCCAATCCTTAACAGGCCTGACAGTGGCCAAGAAGTCATTGGACGAGTTAAGCTTCAAGTGGCCCAGCAGTGCCGAATAGGAGCAGTTAGACGCCCTGCTACGCGAAACTAACAAAATGTAAGATTTTTATTTCTATCAATAACAAGAGCTAAGTAACTCACAACAACTCACCGGTCAAAGTCAGGAAAAGCAGGAGAACCAGAGTCGGCCAGGTCCACATTGTTGTTTGCCTCAGCCACTCCAAGCAGGATTTATAAAAAGGCAGCTGGGTGCTTGCGTCAACGTCTGGACAATAGACAGTGAACGCACCGCATCGCTCGTGCGTTTGTTGTATCCAACGTGATTAATTAAGTCAACAAAACAACAGCTGCAGAAAACATTTGAAATTGATCTCAAATGTTGTCACACACCGATCAAACATTTGTTAAGTGCAGTTCTGTTGTATAAAAACATAAATTAAAAACTACAAAACCCAACAAAAATCATTTAAACGCTACTACTAAGAAGCTACCAATAAATTAGATCTATAAAACCAAAAAGAAAATCTGAAACTTGTAATAATTGAAAATCATGTAAAAAAAATTGATTTTATCTCAACTTTTTTTCCACGTACAACAGTGCTAGCCTTGATTACTGCGATTCTTCACTGCAATTTATGTGCTTATTTATCGCTAAAAATAATGAACTCATTCACTACCAAACATTATGTCACAAGACATCTACTTCTTTGATGCGCCACACAATATTGTTTTCTATGGCTGCATGAACACAGAATTTACAAAACAAAGATTAGATTCCGAACTTTTGTCATAAAATCTTTATTTTTCGTTATTAGAAGCTGACAACGGAACATCAGAAACAAATATGTTTATGTCTTTATTAGTGAATGAGTTAAAAGCAAGTTAACTATAAAATATACTAAGTCAATATACAAAATACCCCATTAAAATTTTTGCCTAACGTTAGAACTTACGTAATTGACACCTTTGCTTCCCAAAATGATTCACTGTTTTTTTCACCCATTTCTTTTTATTTTTCTGTACCACTTTTTAAATAAACTCCTTTTGATGCCGATAGACATCCAATCTATTTGGACTTGGAGGGGATCGGTGACAGCCCTCCTAGTCCAAACTGATTGGGTGTCCATCGCCAACGATGGCAGCCAAAGAGTTCAAAATGGAAATTGGTTGCGAGACATACAGGGAGGTATCATGGGTACACGTCAGTGGGCAGTTGGAAGTCTTTGAAGGTGTAAAAGGAGATGTCGCCGGCATCCACAACAGCAAAGACCACCTGGACATCGCCGCTCTGGAAGTTCAGCTGTTTAATGGCCGCCAAGTCAGGAACGGGCCCGCTGAAGCTGCAACCAAGAAGCAGTGCCGGTCAAATGTATTATATTTAATATTTTGAATTTATTTTTCTTCATAATCTCTGTATTTTATTTTTGCTTATCATTTTTCATAATATGTGGGCATTTTTTAAGTTTCGTGGCATATGGGAAAAAGTGAAGAAAAAAAGAATGCGAAAATATCCAAAATTGAATCCCATTTATCGTATTGTCTACACTGCTGGCCAAAAGTATTGGCATCTCTGCAATTCTGTCAGATAGTGCTCAATTTCTCCCAGAAAATGATAGCAATTACAAATGCTTTGATAGTAATATCTTCATTTATTTTGCTTGCAATGAAAAAACACAAAAGAGAATGGGAAAAAAAATCTATCGTTATTCATTTCGCGCAAAACTCCAAAAATGGTCCGGACAAAAGTCTAAGTGCCCTTTGAAAAATGTGATGCTTTTCGAATTTGTGTAATCAACAGCACCTGTTACTTACCTGTGGCACATTACAGGTGGTGGCAATAAGTAAATCACACTTGCAGCCAGTTAAAATGGATTAAAGTTGACTCAACCCCTGTCCTGTGTCCTTGTGTGTACCACATTGAGCATGGAGAAAAGAGAGAAGACCAAAGAACTGTCTGAGGACTTGAGAAGCAAAATTTTGAGGAAGCATGGGCAATCTCAAGGCTCCATGTCAATCTCCAAAGACCTGAATGCTCCTGTGTCTACTTTGCGCAGTCTCATCAATAAGTGTAAAGCCCATGGCACTGTGGCTAACCTCCCTAGATGTGGACGGAAAGGAAAAATTGACGAGAGATTTCAATGAAAGATTGTGCGGATGTTGGATAAATAACCTTGACTAACATCCAAACAAGTTCAAGCTGTCCTGCAATCCGAGGGTACAACAGTGTCAACCCGTACTATCCGTCGGTTTCTGAATGAAAAAGGGACTCTATGGAAGGATACCCAAGAACACCCCACTTCTGAACCACAGACATACAAAAGCCAGGCTGGACATTGCCAAAACTTACCTGAGAAAGAATGTTCTCTTGTCAGATGAGACAAAAGTAGAGCTTTTTGGGAAAAGGCATCAACATAGAGTTTACAGGGAAAAAACGAGGCCTTCAAAGAAAAGAACACTGTCCCCACAGTCAAACATGGCGGAGGTTCCCTGATGTTTTGTGTTGCTTTGCTCCCACTGGCACTGGACTAATTGACCGTGTGCATGGTATTATGAAGTCTGAAGACTATCAACAAATTTTGCAGCGTAATGTCGGGCCCAGTGAGAGAAAGCTGGGTCTCCCTCAGAGGTCATGGGTCTTCCAGCAAGACAATGACTCAAAGCACATTTCAAAAAGCACTAGGAAATGGTTTGAGAGAAAGCACTAGAGACTTCTAAAGTGGCCAGCAATGAGTCCAGACCTGAATCCCATAGAACACCTGTGGAGAAATCTTGGCCAAAGAAAAATGGTCTAAAATTCCAGCACAGCATTGTAAGAAACTCAATGATTGGTACCGGAAGCGGTTGTTCGCAGTTATTTTGTCTAAAGGTTGTGCTACCAAGTATTAGGCTGAGGGTGCCAATACTTTTGTCCGGCCCATTTTTTGAGTTCTGTGTAAAATGATCTTTTTTTTTTTTTTTTTTTTTTTTTTCATTCTCGTTTGTGTTTTTTCACTGCAAGCAAAATAAATGAAGATATTACTACCAACACATTTGTAATTGCAATCATTTTCTGGGAGAAATTGGGCATTATATGACAGAATTGCAGGGGTGCCAATACTTTTGGCCAGGAGTGTATTTTCATTGTCCATTAATTGATTTTAGTTGTTTAGTTATTGTAGCATTCTAGAATTTTTCCAACACATTTGTAGTTTTCCCTCTATTATATTTGCTTTTCGTTGACTTATCGATCTTAGAATTTAGATGTTAAATAACTAAAAAGCCACCAAATTATGTTGTTGTTTTTTTTTAATCACAAAGTGATGGGGCACCTACACAAGAAGATCGATTTTGGTAGACATATTTGTCAAAGAGGTTTGTTTCATGACTTTTGTCTGTAACATGAGCACAAACACGCTGATTGCTGCACACCAATTGAGTCTATTCACAAGGACAAAGGTTGGCAAACATACGAGCACCCTAAAGTCAACTCACCTGCACACGCACATGCGGGCATAGGGCTTCCCCGGTTTGCTCTTTTTAAAAGTGGCCACCGTGTCAGGCTGGTAAACATTAAAACAAATCTTCCACTCCTGTGATGGTTCCAAGCTGAAAGAGGCAGGTGGCGTCCATTTTGTTTTAGCAGATAAACAAAATGGTCAAAAGTGCTGATTATACCTTGACGCTCCCTCAAGCAAATTTGTGGATTTGGTTACGCTGATTTTGTTTAGTAGTTCACCTGAAAGAAAATAATTGTGGTGTTTAAATCATGGTTTACCACTGGCAGCAATAGACATCCAATCCATTCACAAATAATTATTTTTGCATGACTCGACTAATCAGCTCCTATAAAGATCAAGTTGTTTACTGTTATTTTACTCTGCGCGCAGTATTTTGGCTGAAAATGTGCATTGAAACCACAAATTATGTGATTAGAAAAGTTGGACTATGAATTAGGGCTGTCAAAATTATCGCGTTAACGGGCGTCAATTTATTTTTTTAATTAATCACGTTAAAATATTTGACGCAATTAACGCACATGCCCCGCTCAGACAGATTTAAATGACAGTACAGTGAAATGCCCACTTGTTAATTGTGTTTTATGGAGTTTTGCCGCCCTCTGCTGGCGCTTGGGTGCGACTGATTTTATAGGCTTCAGCAGCCATGAGCATTGTGTAAGTAATGGCGTACCGCAAGCAACACGTCACTTCCGCTCATTAATATTCATGACATTAGCTACTGTTGCTAAGTAGGGACAAGCCACCGTTTGTCCCTAATAGGAAATGAATGGAAATCGTTTACGAAGGAGATGTTTACAGCACTAAACCTACCAATTCTCTCCGAAAATGATGTGCCTGGTGCCAAATTGACTGGCAAAGATGTGGAAGAACATAAAAATGTTCAGTTAAAGAGATGGCTTTAGTGTCGAAGGCTGAAAAAGACGAAAAAAACGAGCCGACCTAAGCATAGCTTTAGCTTTTTTATCGACGCGACTGACAATGACATTCTCCTGTTTCAACAAGCTATCCTTTACCATCAGCCCTGTCTTTCTTAAATATCCTCTGGTTGTCCTACGTCTCTTACCGTTCTTGGGGGTAATTTAGTTAGCTTTGTGTAGCGATCGCAAATGCTACTCAGTGACAGCCAACGAACACTTTAAATTTTTTCATTGATATAACACATCTTAATCCTATAATTTATTTACACTCCCCCCTTACTAAAGTTGTTTTTTTATATATATATAACAGAAACGGTAACAGTGGCAGTTAGATACCATTGTAATTCTTTTCAGGTCATTCATTGTCAGACAGAAGCAGAACGGCACAACGTTACGCTAAAACAAAAAGTTAAAAATATAAAAATGGCTTACCTCTTTGTCCTCTGAAAGACCATGACCCAACATAATGTTTACTGCATATGAAACGCGAATGGATTCGCCGAGCTGGTGTTACAGTCCGCGCAAGTTGATTCGGTCTTCACATTTTTTCCTCCCGAGTTTTTGGTTCCGGAAACGTATGAAGAAAACATCCTTCATGTGTCGTAATGTCAAGAGTCGTTTCTACAAGTTCCAAAAAAAGCAATGCGTGATCGGCATGTTCGTTTTTGAAAGATTACCGGAGAAAAGTAGCACTTTTTGCGTTGGGTCTATGCGAGGGCGGGTCTATAATGTCCCACTTCGGCTTTACTTCCGCTTTACGATGCGACGTCACGGTCTAAAAATAGCCTGCGTGCGGTACGCCATTATTGACATTAACAATGGCGGGCTACTAGTTAATTTTTTTATTGAAAATTTTACAAATTTTATTAAAACGAAAACATTAAGAGGGGTTTTAATATAAAATTAAAATGTCAGATATTCAGATATTTCCAAATATTTAATCCGTTACAAAGTGAATCATCTGCTTTCATCGAGGACTAAACAAATTAAAATGTTTTTTCCTTTCTTTTCTTTTTTTTTTTAATAAAAAAAAAATATAATAAACAATTAAAAAATATATCTACTGGTTTTATTTAAAATATGAAAATAAAAATAGGCGTTTTTTACATTTTGTGTTATGTCTAAAAAATATACAAAAATAAAACAAAAAAAGAGATAATATTATTTACCTTACATTTAATACACTCAAAAAAGAGGATTTGGAACATTTTCAGGCCAACAACGTGTCTAAATAATGTATCGTCTATCCAAATAATTGCTAAGTAATTTGATAATTCATTGATTAGTCGATTCATTGTAGCGGCCCTAATTGCCGTCAATGCCATCTCCTGATACCGGTAGATATAGGTTGGGTGTGGTCGTGTAAAGGAGTGACTTTCTTCTTCCATAAGTGTTGCGGTCGCCTGCCGCATTTCTCTTGCCGCTTCGACATTACTTGATCATACTCGGCCCAGGTTCGGCACTGTTGCACCTTAAAATTAAAGGATTAATTAGGGTTTTACAAAATTTAAAAGTATGATTTTGAGTCACTTCCAGACCTGTTTGTTTGCTTTGACATTCCAGTTCCATTTTTTATTCCTTCGCTCTCTCTCTCTATCCTTAGCAGACATCTGCACCTTCCTCTGGTTGAGCTTCCTCGTCCACAGCTTGATGTTGCAAGAGCCCACCGTCAGTGCGTCAGGCAGCAAGGAGGGGTCCGGAGATGGAAAGCTGCCAGGGGAATTGCGTGCCAAAGCCACATCGGGAAAAACGATGGAGCCGTCCCAGCGGGAAGTGCGGCCACGGGTAGGTTTCTTGGTCTCGTTAGCAGCCAGCGGGTTGGTTATCCACCACGGCCGGCCTACACTCATACCAGCAGGGGGCTCGGCTGGGGGCTCAGCCGTCGGCTTCGACTCAGGAAGCGATGGACCTTGTTCTAGTTGTTTTTTCTTCACAGAACACTCCTGCTGCGATTTACTTTATTAGGACAAAAAAATAAAAATCAGACCAAATTTCCCACAGCGGAAATAATTTGTGAAAGTTTGTAATTTGTGCCACCTGCAAGTTGCGACAGGGCTGTCGCTGCGCTTCCTCTTCAGCGTATTCTGGCCTTTTGACAACGGCAGGTTAAGCTGCCTGGCGTACGGTGACGTCTCCGAACTGAGAAAGAAAACAAGATCACGCTGATTTGGCGACGTGTCACACCTGAAACATCCGTTGGGTCCTCGTTACCTGGCGTCGAACCTATGTACCACGTAGCCGAGCCTCTTCAGATGCCCAAACACCTTGGAAAGCAAACAAGAAAAGTTACAGTATGATACGCAACTGACTATTAGCCGCAAGTGGTCATCTTTACCTGATACTGCTGCAGGCTGATTGTATTGGAAGACAGAAACCATTCAAAGCCGTCTTGAATGGAGAGAGGAAGGTCCTGGTAGAAGACCTGCACGTTGCCCTGGCCCAGAACAGCAATGTCAGCAGACGGCGGAAAAGGGGTGCACGGAAATTCAGCTGTCACTCACACACTCCATGAGGTAGAGCGCCTCTTCTAGAAGAAGGTACTGCTTGCCATTGGCAGAGAATCCCATCGTCTGCCAGAACTTGCCCTGAGAAACCAGACAGATGAAAACTAAATTCTAAACTAATGCTATCATTACAGAACAAAAAGACAAAGGATGGGCACTCACCGCTGGAGACTCAAGCTCCACAACCTTCTCATCGGGAATCCACACAGCTTTCACCAGGTTACCTCTGCCAAGGAAAGGAAGCGTTACAGTTGATCTACACCTCAAAGCATCACCACGACTGGTCGCCCGCTCACAGCCTCTCAACTCGCTCCTCTGACACAAGGCTCCAGTGCTCGCTCAGACTTTGCTCCAGACGTTGGCGCTGCTCTTCGGAGTCATCCGGGTAGAAGTCTTTCTGACCAACAGCCGGGATCTTGTGACTCCGAGTTCGAGCTGAAAACAGGTCAGAAGGGCTGAAAGACAAATAACAACATGACTACATTTGAAGAAAATCCTTCAACGTTTCAAACACGTGCGCCTACGATGCAGCCATGTTTGGGATTACATTAGATCCTGAAACAAAATATTTAATGGGACTGAGCAATAAACTCGAAATCAATCGCCTATTCTTAGTTTTACAATATGAAACAGCAGGTGCCTTGATGTTTTCATCAGTGCAAACAGTGGAGGGCGACAAAAAGCCTTTACTTTTCATTTGGCAAGTTAAGTTTCGTTTCTGTGGATTCAAAAGCAAAACCAAAAGGAGCGATAGTGATGCTTCGCCACTTGAATGGGAAAGCGTGTTATTTCTTATTAAATACAGGAATAACAAGGTTAATTATTGGTGTATTTGGTGGTTTTACATTTAATGTTTTCTACTTGTATCGCAAGCGTAAATGAATTAGCCTAAATTCATTAATATTAAATGACCTATAAACAATTAAAGTATCGATAATTACCACTATCATTCACTTGCCAGTGTAAACGAAAGTGTACCTTAATAATTCGCTGCAAAACTTTGGCTTGACAACGTCCATGTTTTGGTCCGCCATCTTGGTAAAGTCTTTGGTTTCCTTCTGCTCAGGGTCCTAGATTCACTCAATTCGCCGAATCTTTTTCGACTAACACACAGCCCAATTTCGAGTAAATGAAATAGTTTCTAAACGATTTTTAACGTCTCAAAATTAACTATATAATACCTTACAACCTTTGAAAAATGTTACCCCTTCAAGGTACACGGTATTACATTTGTGAGCTTCCCTTTCTGGGTCCTTGTGCCCAATAATTTTAGTTAAACTCGGTACGGTGGCCGAGAAGTTTCAGGCGAAATTCAAAGTCTAAATAAACGCTTTGAAAAAAAAACACAAATGTAAATTGCCACAACACGAATGCCAATTCCAAACGCGGGTTGGGAGAAACGTGCAATGGGCGGGTTGATCAAATTTGGGCTTTTTGACAAAATTTGGGGCTCATGATTGACGTTATTTGAAAAACATGTTGCCTGTTTATGAGTCACTGCTTTTCAAACAATGCAACAGAACAACCACTAGTTCTTTAATCTTGAAGCAAAAGATTTACATTTAAACATAATGCGTTTAACTCTATGAATAGATTCTGAAAACATTCTGTCACTTAGCAACGAAATAGCACCTACCATTTAAAAAAACGCCTTCGACGTTCCGATTCGTCCAAGGCACGGACGGGGTTCGAACCCGCGATCTTCGGTTTACGAGACCGACGCCTTACCACTTGGCCACCGCGCCTGGGATTGCAGTTCCGCTCGTTTTACGATTTTTAGAGGTGAACTTGACACCTCGGCAAAATTAGATATTTCTACAAGTTTGCGCAAAATTACCATTTGTGACCTAATTAATTGAAAACGCAATGTTGACAATTCAGGTACTTGGACTTGTGTCGTTAACTCCTCCATGGATTTTATGCAGGCGACTACCAAAAAAATGCCTCAAACTAAGTGCCACTGAAGAATATAAGTCGATAAATTACTTCTATAAAGTCTCACCAGCCGACAGATAAGAAATGACTTTTTCTGGTTCTTTGTGCGAAAAAGGATGACGCCTCGATCGTTGTTAGCATGTAAACGAGCTCTCTAGCTAGCGCCTCACTATTGGAGGAGGAGAACGTGACGTCATCTGACGCAACCGGAAGTGGCGCGAGGTAGGAGCGGCTCGGGACCAGGAAGCGATGTCCGCCTCCTCCAGAAAAATGGAGAGGAAAAATGTCCTCCTCGCCGGGTCGGTTGTGATGTCTTGAACACCGCATGTTCGTCCTATCGGCTGGCGGAGAAGCTGCGGCTCACCTCTGGGAAGATCACAATTCGAGTCGGCGGATGCAGTGAGCAACATTTGTTTGTTTTGAGACGTGCTAGCTTTGTAGAAGAGAACGTGATGGCTCATCTACGTGTTAGAAGCCTTATTAATGGATTCATAACCTTCTAGCTGTAGAGTAGAGAGGGTAAGTAAAATGCAACATATAATATCTTTTTTAATCCTTAAATTAGCTTGTAAATAACGCAACATCTAGCAAAATGGAGGAATAGTTGTTTGGGAATTGTAGTTTGTGTCGCCGAGAAGTGACGTGTAGCTGTCTGGATCTTTTCAGTTTTGCGTTCGACAAATAACTAAAACAAAAGAATTGAATTATTGATAACCACATTTAAAAGAAAAATGTATAAAAACTAGAAAGCCTACTCTAAAACTAATTATCTGACATTATGATAGGTTGCTGTCAATGTCACAGCCAATGAGTTAGAACTATCCAAATTTGGAAACTAAGTAAAGTAAAAACAAATTGAAAAATGAACTCTAAAAAAATTTGCAAAAGATAATAACCCTGGTCACATTCAATCAATGGTAAAAAATGATGGCTCAAAACCTTTTAAATTTTTTCAAAAACTACTGTTCTGTTGCTCGCAACTGAGGTTGAAATGTAACTATTTGTTTTGGTCCAGAGGAGCCGCCTAACTGCCGAATCTGTCCGCGATGCCGCTGGTGCTGGACGCCGTTTGGGCGCTCTGGAGCATAACGGCGGGGATCTACGACTACTTCCACACCAGTGCCATGGAGAAGAGGATCCACACGCTAGAAAACGTGCTGTCCATACACCAGTTTGTCATCGCGGGCCTGTCGGCCGGACTAATCCTGCTCATGACGTACATCCTGTGGAGGAAGCGCTGAAGAGGATGGCCACTGACCACTTCCAAAATGGACCAAAGTTGTTATTTTGGGTGTTAAATGTTGTTTTTCTGCACCTGTTACTCACCACTTGCTGCCTGAGACTGGAAGGAGCTAATTTACATGCTGCTATGTTGTCATATCTGACCATCTTCCAGACAAGATAAGAGAAATGTTGAGTCATTTTGAAGATTTTATCATGCTTCAGAAATGCAATTTGCCACACGTATGACTAACATGTCAAACTGCAACCTATTGCCTAGTTTTTTTCCCTGTTGTTTTTTTGTTTGTTTGTCTGTTTGTTTTACTGTTCAATTGATCTGTGTATTGTGCATAAGTGTATTGTTTCTCTGACAAACTACTAACATGTATGGCCACTTTGAAAGGGAATGTGTTCGAATAATAAAAGCTAATACGAAAAGAATCATAATTTTTTTAACATAAAAAACTGACACTTTTAAACTCTTTTCAACGCATTTGAAATGAATACAACTTCAAAAAATACATTGACTAATTGCTATTAATAGCTGAACGTTGTGTAGAATTTGGCAGTTTGCGTCAGTGTCTGCGTGGATTTTCTATGGGTACTCTGGCTTCCACCAACGTCCCAAAACATTCATGGAACGCTGATTTAAAATTCTTCATTTACGGTGTTCATAGTTAGTTTTGATAGGCTCCAGCACCCCCGCGACGCCTCTGAGGTCTATAGAAAATGATTAGATTACAATTACTGCGTGTTTAAAAGAAAATTTCGTGTGAAACTGGTTTCATCCAGTGAAAAGGCAAATCCGCCAGCCAATCACACAGCCGCCTACCACAAACAAGCGCGGCCATTGGCCGAAGCTCTCGAAAGGCGGGATCTTTCAATGAATATAAAAAGTAATCGCGTCCCAACCTACTTCGGTCAAGTTTTTGTCATTCAGCCGGATATGTGGGGACTGACATTTTAGTCAACAAAATAGCACCAACAAGTTGTCATATAACGGCGTAATTTCATATTTGTACCTACATTTCAGGTTGTATGTCTGTATCAGTAATTATGTAATCACACACATATAAATATGTATTGCATAAAATCACACAATATAGGGTTTTGATACTACTCGTTACATTTGTTTTGAAACTATTAACCGGATAAGGGATGTTTTGCCTTATATTGTTGATGCCGCTAATTTAGGATGGCAAAAGGCGCTCATTTACAATTTCGGCTTATTTGTTGGAAATCGTGGACTTGAACCCCCTTGTTTTTATGTTAGATATGTGTATGCTTTTTAATTTATTGTCTTTTTTTGTATTTTCCTATTGACGAAGGCGGATAGTCGCACCGCGCTCGTTAAATTCGTGCTAAGGAAGTTAGCCAAACAGTTAGCCGCCGAGCGGCGGCGTCAGCTTGCTCTCATCTCCCGCATTCTCAGCCTTTCCGCCGCCCTGTCTAACTCTACTACGCCGAAACTCATTTTTGGAGCTCCGCTTGGAAATGCAAAAAATTAGAATTCTTCCCCAGCTGTGTCCACTTCCTTGACGAGATTCTGCTCCTTCTTCTAATTTTTGACAAAGAAAGCAGTGTTGAGTTTCTTTCTCGAGACGCAATAGGCAAAAAGCTCTCACAGTTCCGACGGATGGCTCCACACAAGCACAGCTCCTCGGCCGGAGGCCACCCGGTGACCTCTTCTGGCGGCGGGACGAGGGCAAACGGACTGCACCCTGCTTCTTCGTCTTCATCCGAAGCCAAGAAGCCCAACATGCAGCTCATCCAAGCCGACCACGAGTTGTTCCTTCAGGCCTTCGAGAGTGAGTTCCTATTGCTCAAATTCCATCTCATTTAGTTAATCAATTCATTAAACAGTTTTGGTATTGGTTTTGTGGTGTTGATTACATCACTGAACGCTTTATTAAAAATTATTTTAGTCACCCACTTTTTATGGGAGAGAAAACAGTTTTTCACTACTTCCACCATGATATCTTCTGGGGGGGAAAAAACATTGTGTGTCCTCTCATTTTATGCAACTTTCAGATAAGCTTTAATGTTTTTCACGATTATGTAATGATCGCTGCCAGCCCTGCTAGTCAAAATGCATTGGCCGCCAATAAGTTTATATTTTCCATGAAAAAATTCATTTTAAAAAGCTGATGTTTTTTTGTTTTGTTTTTTTGCCCGATTCTGAGCCTCTGAAAATGACGTGGTTGGTTCCAATTTACGATCTCGTGATCGGATCGGGGACATTCCTTAAAAAAAAAAATAAAAGAAAAATACAAAAACTGTTTATTATGGACCATAAGAATGCAATTTTCCTTGTTTCAGAACCTACCCAAATCTACCGCTTTCTGCGCACCAGAAACTTGATAGCCGTGAGTTCTCCTCACATTACTTTTTTCAAAACATATTGACATATTATTACAATAACGATACTTTTTCCCTTCCAATTTTAGCCCATATTCTTACACAGGAGTCTCACCTATATGTCGCACAGGAACTCAAGGAAGAACACAAAGAGGTAATGATGGGAATAATAACTTTTGTTTTTTTGTGACTGTTGTTCTTATTATTTGACTTCATCATCAAGCACACATAGTTTTCATCTTCTGAGAAATGAGCTAAAAAATGAGTGTTCACGTTTGTAGTTTTTTCATATTAGTGAGACTGCAGCGGTTCACTTTCACTTCCTGCCGCATGCTTTTAGATGCCGATGAATGCTTGAACAAAAGGCACATAAAGTATAGCTCTGTTTTTTTTTTTTTTTTTTTTTTTTTTTTTTTTTTTATTAAGAAAATATATTTCAAAACACTAAAGAAGAAAAGTCAATCAAAAAATTTTTTTCAGATACGTTGAACTCTACAAGTTGCCAAAGAAGTTCTCTTAATGTTCTCACAGGTGTTTTCACTTAACTCTGCAGGCCGCCTTTTCCTAGCACACAAATCAAGAGCTTGAAAGCATTTTAAAAATAATCCCAACAATAGCCCCTGGAGACAGCTGCACACATAAAACACATATTTTTCAAACTCGGCCTTAGTAAACACACGTGTCATTGCCGGAAAGAAAACCAAAGTGAATGTCTTAAATGCGTTTGACCAGGAAAAGCTCCAAAGTGGATAACTTGCTCTTCCAAGTGGAAAAGATGCGAGATGAAAGGGAGACATGTGGGTAAGGAGAGACCTCCGATAAGACTTGTTTTTTGTTCATTTTTGGATTTAATGCAAGTATGAGCAACTCAATGCCATTCTCTCACTAGCTTGGCATCCAATCTTCAGCTCACCTTCACTGGCTTCTTCCACAAATCGGGTGAGTTTTTTCCCCCGCCTGATCCCGTTTCCCGCAAATTCATCGGTCGACTTTCTATTTGCCATGTCGGCAGGGCAACCCTCTCAAGACTCTGAGAACGAGCAGGCGACTGTGTGTTTGGAAGTACTCCTAGTCAAAGTTTGTCACAAGAAGAGGAAGGTGAGAGTCTTAAAGGGATCCACAAATAGAAAGACGTGTAGTTCTTAAAAGATAAACATTGTTATGAGTTAAAATAATTTGATATTGAAACCCATCTTGCTGTTTCTTCTTTTTATACAATTTGTAAAATTAGTTTAACTAGTAGGTCGCCATTGTTGTTGACGTCCCAGGGCGGTGTTGTCACATGGTTACGCTATCAGGCTTCCAGAGTATGACACTAGCGACATAAACATGTCATTTGTTCAACCCTTTCAATTTGAACCGGAGAGGAAAATTAATGAGTATGACAGCATGGTCAATATTTCACAAAACGAGCAGAAAAAGCTAAATGAACAGGAAAGACTAGTAGAGTGGAAAAAAACGGTGTTCTGCCAAAATGTGCTTCACTGGCGAAATGTCTTACAAGCAGCGAATGAGGCCCAAAGTACTACCGTGCGCTTTCAGCTTGTTTTGTTTAGATACATACAGACAGACAGAACATACTACAGATCCCTTAAGAAAATACTTACACGTAGTAATATCAAATAAGAGTGGTTTAAATATGTTACGTGAGTAATGTGGTCAACAGATCAACAATCTGCTTTAACGCTACCACAAAAAAAAAAAACAATGCTTAGAAGTATGACAGGGAAACGCATGCAAAATGTATTTTGAGGCAATGGAAAGGTAATGAAAGGTCAAAACATGCTAAATATTGCATATTTTTAAATCGATGGCAATATTTTATGTGTTTCTGATAACATATTTTATTAAAAAAGAGCAACTGTGGCTTATTAGAGCCTATAAGTCATAAGTCAGAGGTTCCCTATAAACGTCCTTTCAGTTCAAATGGATTGGATGTCTGTCGCCATCCATGGCAGCCAAACTGACACAAGGGTGGTCCCTTCCCTGCAGGATGTAAGCTGTCCGGTGAAGCAGGTTCCGGCAGGGAAGAAACAGGTTCCTCTCAACCCAGACTTGAATTCCACCGCCGGCAGTTCGGTGCATTCTGGAAGCTTTCCAAGTCTGCTGCTGCCGAGCAGCGAATTCCAAGCCAGCAACTCGCACATGGTCAAGTCCTACTCGCTGCTTTTCCGAGTGTCCCGACCAGGATACGAACACGTGCCGACGTTTAACGGCGAAGTGCTGGACAGGAAGAGGCGGAGCTCCCCCCTCAAGGAGGACGGACAAAACACACTGGTGGCTCAGATGACAGTCTTTGATAAAAACAGGTAATGTGATAACACTCTACAAGTTTCTGTACCGTCAATTCAGAATGATTGAGCCACACTACCCAAATGAAATGAAATCAAATCTAAAGGGAAAAGAAGACGAGCCGCACTTGACTATAAGCTGTAGGTCTCCATGTTTTAATATGGGTTATCTACTTAAGAAGATGTTAAACAGACGTTTGGATGGATCAGAAATCTCTATTAACAATATAAACTTCGAGATGCCCAGTTTTGTCCTCATCATATGCAGCCAAATATTTTCACAAGCCACACTGGTGTGTTAACAGACAGTCTGAAACCACAAAACTAGAGTTGTCCCGATCACATATTTTTTGCACCAGAGTCCGAGTCACCTGATTTTGAGGCTGTGCCGATCCGATACATCTGCAATTTATCAGTTTAATTAATAATTTGTTACAAAACATTTGTTTCTTTTAACCATATACTTGCTCATCTTGATTTATTTTGTTGCTTTGTAGCCATTAAAAAAAAAAAAAATTCCACCCAATTCCTATCTTCTTTTAAATTATGTGATCGAATTGGGGGCATCCCTACACAAAACCCATAGACTTTGTAATGGTGTTGACGGGACACAATCGCTAGACACTGCACCACACCTTCAAATAGGGTGCCTTTGTCCCACGCTCCGCTTCAGTCAGTCGAAGTCAGTCGCAGTTATTCGCACACACATGCAGCGATCCAACACCGGATTTAGGGTGGAAAAGGACGAAAGCTGTATTGCATACAAACAGGAAGGCTTGTCTCAGGAGTGATTTGTTCGAGGATTCAAGGTAATTATTATATTTTTCGTACCATGCCTGCATTTTGAAACATTGTAAAATAAATCAATGGGAGAAGTTAACCGCTACGGCATTGGCATTATACTTCGCAAAATAAATGCTACCTGCACTTTTTTTTGCTTTCAACCAAGATTTGAGACTGTTTTACGTCCATATCTATTAAGAATTCAGGGATTTAAGCATTCATTCACAGGAATTTTCACCAGAAAAGCTGTGTTTACAAATGGCAGGGCCACATTGACTGACAGACTAGCATCGTACTTTGACATATTTACGTAAAATAAATGCTAACTGCAGTTATTTTTTTCTTTTCTTTTTTTTTTTTTTTTTTTTTTTTTTTTTTTTTTTTGCTTTTAACCAAGAATCCAGACTGTTTTACGTCCATATGTATAAAGAATTCAGGGATTTAAGCATTTATTCACAAGAAATTTCACTGGAAAAGCTCTGTTAACATATGGCGGCCGGCACATTGACTGACAGGCTAGCATTACACTTCAACATACTTACGTAAAATGAATGCTGACTGCCCGTTTTTTGCTTTTAACCAAGAATCGAGACTGTTTTACGTTCATATCTATAAAGAATTCAGGGATTTAAGTATTCACAAGAATTTTCAACGTAAAAAGCTCTTTGTGGTGATAAGGTGGCGCCACAGTGGCTTAAAGACTAGCAGCACATTCGATATATTTACGTAAAATGAATGCTACCTGGCTGCCCTTTTTTTTTTTTTGCCTTTAACCAAGAATCGAGACTGTTTTACATTCATATCTATAAAGAATTCAGGGATTTAAGCATTTATTCTGAAGGATTTTCAACGTAAAAAGGTCTTTGTCTGCGTTTCCACTCGGTCAGCTTTGGCGGAGATAGGCCCCCTATTAATCGGCCCCATGTCCTGTCAATATATTATGAAGTCTATGCAAAACCACTTGAATTAAGAAAAAAAACTTGCTACAAATACAAAGAAGAAAAATGAAATCCACTTGGCGTTAACTTTTTAGCTTGAAATCAAGTCCTCTTCAAATCCCCATACTGTTAAAAGCTGTCAAACGCTAGCCCTAGCATAGCAGCTTGGTGCTAACACACTGTGGATGCCCGTTCTTTTGAAATCGATCATATCATTTACGGCTAGCCTTAACTTGTCCACCTTTACATATACATGGAAATAATGCGCCTTCTTACAAACACGGCCTCAGCAATACTATCACTAAAGGTGCCTAGAACGATGCACACAGAGTGCACGCTGCTAACCTCAGAATCTGTGTTCTTGGATAATGGATCACAGGCGAGTGTTCCTAGAGATTAAACACACCCAAAGTGGGAAAGATGCTGAGGGAAATTAAGCAAAATGACTGATGGAAACAAGGACTTTGTTCTTAAAGCAACAGGGTTCAAAGAATGTGATGTTTGTTGCGCATTTGCAGACGCCTGCAGCTGCTTGATGGCGACTACGAAGTTTCGATGCAAGACGCGACACAGCAAAGCCTTCTCAACAACGTGACTGCCACGTGGGAAACCATACTGGACACTAAGGTGAAAGCAGGTGTGTGACAGACATGTGTAGATTGGATTCCACTAACATTTTTGTTGTGTTTGTACGTGTAGCACTTACCTCCTTTAGAGACCTTTAGCGACGGCCCGACTCTTCACTTCGCTCTCCGTTGGACCGACAACACGCGGGACGGTTCTACGGCGCCCGTGGCCAAACCTCTGGCTACACGCAACTCGGACACCAACCAAGAGAGCAAAGGTGCCAACGCGCCAAAAAACCCAGCGCAAGGTTAGATGACCGAGACGAGAGAAACTTTGAGAAGCTTACGAACCTACTGACGGCATTTGTTTGTATACAGCTGTAAAAGATAGCATCAACGCTGACAAAGTCCACACAAGAACCAGAGAACACGTCCCGGCGGAACCTCGACCCAAACTACGCATCTTCTACCAAGTAAAATGCTATTAATCATTATCACTAAATCTGGGGTGTCCAAACCTTTTTCCCCGAGGGCCGCTTTTAGAAAAATCAAAGGATTCAAGGGCCAATTTGAAATCTTTCCACTGTTATATATTAAACGTAGGTTCAGAATCAGACAAAAAAAAGTTAGCAATGTTCACAATGTATTTATTTCTAAGCTTTAACTCATCGGCTGTTGTTGACATGACAGACATCCAATCCATTATGACTAACCCCCCAGTTAAATTGGACTGGACGCCTATCACCCTTAGCAGCAATGAAACATGACTAGTCAATGCCATCCTTCCAATTTGGAATGGATATGTCTATAACTGTCAATGGCAGTGAACGAGTTAAGGGTGAACAGCAAAAAAATAAAAAGGGTGATGATAATAATAATAATTCATGTCCAGCAACAAAAGAAAAAGTAAAAAAATAAGATATCTCAATTTATCAAATTGGATTAGTTTTTTCTATCATTTTCATTATGTAAAACAAAATACTGAAATTCTACAGTTTCCTCCATTGAATTCGGCAAGTAAGGTTTTGATACCTAAGGCAATGGAGAAGCACAGTTCAAGTGGCTTGCTCCATCTAGTGTCAAAGCTGAGCGTTGCAACAGAATGTAGGCTGTATCGATCATTCATTCATTCATTCATTTTCCGTGCCACTTTTCCTCACGAGGGTCGCGGAGGTGCTGGAGCCAACCCAGCTAACTACGGGCAGTAGGCCAATCAAGCAAATTTATTTCTCTAGCCAGGGCCGGCCCAGCCTATACGCAGACTATGCAGCTGCTTAGGGCCCCTGACCACTAGGGGGCCCCCAATCTGGCAATTGTTTAATTTGTATTCTATTTTGTATACTACAGTTTGCTTTAATTTTGTGAGTTTTGAGACTTGATTACAAGCTTAAAAAAATAAAAGTTCTTCCTTAACTTCTTTCTTTCCTCTTTTAGAAAAAGGTTTGGCGCTATCTACTGTAAGTACTGACAATCATTTGGGGTGAGAAGTTTGAAGTATGCAGTACAACAAAATCTGATTAATATACAAAATATGGACGTATGGGTTGGATTGCATGTATGGGTTTCACAGTACACTGTGACAAAGTGGTGGGCCAAAAATATGGGCCCCTTTGCATTATTTTGCTTAGGGCCCCCAAATGGCCTGGGCCGGCCCTGTCTCTAGCCCTTTACAAAAACCTGAAAGGCCCACAAAGTGCTTTACAACAAAGACAAACATGGTTCATGATAGATAAAAGGAAGGAAAGTACCGTATTGGCCAGAATATAAGACAGCCCTGATTATAAGACGACCCCCTCTTTTTCAAGACTCAAGTTTGAAAAAAAGACTTTTAGAACACCAAATTAATTTTTTATCCAGAAAATAATTACAGTACATTTGAAACAAATGATTATAACAATATATTTGAGAGAAAAAGCATGTTATTTTTGCCTCATTCAATTCCTAATATCTGAACATTTAAATATGTAAACTAAAGTGCAATCACATTCGTTAATGGCTTCAGGTTTTTGAAATGTAAATAAACCAATCTATTGTGATAAAACAACAAAATTGCAATAACTGCATTAACCATCAAAGTGAAGTCTAACTAACTGTAGTCTTGAAACAAATCTGAATAAGGAAAAACATTGCAATAAAATAATGCAAACTGGTTAAACTTGAGAGTACCTGAGATCTGTCATGACAGAACATCGCTTCAATGATATCTGGCGCCATCTAGCGTCGTGAATGTGTATAATGTCTAGACCGCGAATATAAGACGACCACCTGTTTTTCAGTCTTATTTCAATGCAAAAAAACACAGTCTTATATTCGGGCCAATACGGTACTATACTGTGACATTAAGAAAAACACAACAGCACATCACGATAAAAGTCAAAACAGCAAATAGAACCGATAAAATCCGAAAACGTTAAAACCCTTAAGAAATAAAACCAGGCTACCCTAGTCATGGGAAAAAAGCGAGTCTAAAAAAGTGCGTCTTTAACAGATTTAAAAAGGCCTAGATTGGTAATAGTGCAGATTTCAGAGGGTAGGCTAGTCCACAACCTGGGGGCGGCAACCGCCAAAGATCGGTCCCCCCATTGTTTTAGTCTTGACCTCGGAACTTGCAAAAAAAAAAAAAAAAAGCTGGCCGGTAGAACGAAGAGCCTTGAGTTTGTAAAACCGTGAATCCTTTTTCAAGGTCATGGCGACTAAGAAAAGGCTTCACTTTGGCCAAGAGATGGAGCTGGAAAAAAATTGCTCTTACAACAGAACTAATTTGTTTTTCCAAAGTTGAGCCTGTTATCGAATATTACTCCGAGATTTTTAACGTGTGTCTTAAAAAAGGGAGCCAGGGCGGTGCTGTTTGGCTCAAAGGCCTTCATCATGGAAGGTGTGCCGAAAGTAATATATTCAGTTTTGCTCTCGCTAAGATGTAAGAAGTTTCGTGCTAGCCACTGCTTCACATTGGATATGCACTCCATCAATTTAGTGAGAGCAGTTTGTTCGTAGGGTCTCAAGGACAGATACGGCTGTAGGTCGTCAGCATAAAAATGAAAAGAGATATTATGTTTTTTTGTAATTGATCCTAAAGGTAGGAGATAAAGTGCAAATAGAACAGGCCCTAAAATAGAGCCTTGTGGCACCCCGCCAAGACGGAGAATTTTGCGAGGAAAATTCCCCAATCATTACCGAGAAGGTCCTATCCTTCCTATATTCAAGCTTCTTGTGCGGGCCATATTCAATATTTTCGTAATTTGCTGCGGGGCAAGGCACGTCTGCCTCACAGTTCTGAGATCAAGGGTTCAATCCCGGGCTTCGGCCATCCTGTGTGGAGTTTGCATGTTCTCCCCGTGCCTGCGTGGGTTTCCTCCGGGGACTCCGGTTTCCTCCCACATCCCAAAAACATGCATGGTAGGCTGATTGAACACTCTAAATTGTCCGTGGGTATGAGTGTGTGCGTGAATGGTTGTATGTCTCCTTGTGCCCTGTGATTGGCTGGCAACCAGTTCAGGGTGTCCCCTGCCTACTGCCCATAGTTAGCTGGGATAGGCTCCAGCACCTCCGCGACCCTCGTGAGGAAAAAGCGGCATGGAAAATGAATGAATGAATGAATGCTGCGGGGCAATAAAAACTGGTCAAAGGGCTGTAGTTTGGACACCCCTACCCTGCTCATAACTGCGTAAACAATAAGTATCCTATATCTACCTGGTGTGCGTTGCGCATAGTTCCAGTACAACAACAACAGTCGTCAGCAGACGGAGGCTCGAGATGACCTTCACTGTCCTTGGTGCACTCTGAACTGTAGGAAGCTATACAGTCTGCTCAAGCATCTCAAACTGTCGCACTCGCGTTTCGTCTTCAACTACATGGTCAGTGGACACCACACGCCTACCGCTGTTTATAACAAAGGTGCAAGTGGTTAACTGGTAGCCCATGGCGTTGTTGCACAGCCTCACCCCAAAGGAGCCACTATCCAGGTGTCCATCAACAAGAGCTACGACGGCTCGTACACGGGGAACCCTCAGGACGTCCACGGCCAGCCAGGCTTCGCCTTCAGCCGCAACGGGCCTGTCAAGAGGGCCGCCGTCACGCACATCCTGGTCTGCAGGTACTACTCTAGGCGCCTCGCTCTCTTAAAGCGGAAGGTCAGGATTTTTGACATTAGGCTTAATCTTCGAGTAAGCGGAGGTTTAGTTAGTTGGTGGAGTTGATTACAACAAATTCCGTTTCGTTTGCAAGTTATTTGTTAGTTTCAGGGTTCCGGAGTGGCTAAGCTAGCGCGATTCAATGGCACTATTATAGCCAATAAAAAAACATATGCACACGTTAAAATCATCCATGAGCCATGCAATCAATAGTTTTGGCTATTAAAACTTACAATTGCATGTCAATAATTGCAGTATGAACAGCGACATTTGTAATCAAGAAGCTCTGCAGAGGAGCTGGGCGGAGTGATATCACATCGTTGTTTTTTTTTTTTCACCGATTTTTTTTATGTCGTAACTAGAGCTGTCCCGACTAGTCGACGTCATCGATGATCGATGACGTAAATCCGTCGACGAGCACAACATCCCGTCGACGGTTAATGAAGGGTTAAAAAAATATATGCGTGGAAAGTTAGAATGTCGGATGCTCTGTTTGCAAGCGGGGAAAGCGCCACAAAGCCAAAAAAAGCGCACCAGAGTGTCCAAAACATTGACCTATTTCAAAGAAACAAAGGAGAGTACACTCTTCTGTCCTGTCTCTTCAGTGCCAAGCTTGGCTGCACGTCGGCCGTGAATAAACACCTTAAGCGCCATCACGCAGTTTGTAATTTTTTTTTTTTTTTTTTTTCATTTTTTGTACACCAGAGGGTGCTGTCGCCTTACTAAATAATAATGTTTCATTGACAATGGGCCTATAAGTGCTATTAGTATTGTTGTTAATGCTAATTGAAAGGTTTATTTCATGTTATGGTATAGAAAATTATATAAGGTTAAAAGGTCATAAATATATACAGTATATACAGTGATTGCACTCAAGGGAGAGATTGTCAATGATAAGGTAATAAGGTAAAGGCAATTCATATAGGCAATTCATTGATATATAAATAAGGTTTTAAAGGAAAAAGGTGAAAAGTTTCAGTTAATTTCTAATTGTGTTGCTTTATTTGTGTGCACCGTAGCTCTTACAGCGTGTTTACATCAAGGATGGAATAAAAGTTGTAAACCATCAGTTTAAGAGACCATCTTTTCAATCGGGATGCTACACTAGTTAATTCTATCAGCATTCGGACTCATTGTTTATTTGTGATTTATTATTGTTATTTACGTGTTTATTTGTACTTTAATAAATTATTTGAGTGTTCCAATATATTTTTTGTGAATTGATAAGCGTCAACAAAAATTTCATTGCTAAATTAGTAAAAAAAAAATAAAAAAGTATTAGATTAGTCGACTAATCGTAAAAATAGTCGGCTGACTAATCGGGAGAAAATTAGTCGTTTGGGACAGCCCTAGTCGTAACCAGCAGCAAGTGACCGGTTTATATTTTTCCTCGTTCTTCATAGGGAATTTGTGGAAACTTTCATTTGCCCGTTTCTTCTGTATTTTTCCACATCCTCTCGTCTAAATGTTGCCTGGCACGGCCAGACTGTTCTCCCTGTATTTTTCAAACACTGAGAGAAAAGTCTGGGACCCAGCCCATTAACGGCCTCTCGAGCAGGTACAAAATCAATCGACAAATCAGATTCGTTTATTTGCGTGATGTGTTCTTAAAGAGCAATGTCACTCTTGCGCGTTGGAAGTCGTCTCCACAACAACACAGATGGTGAACAGGAGAGCCGAGAATATGTTCCAATCCACGGTAAAATCAGTTTTAAATTACCAAAAACACATCGACACGAGTCATTGATAACAGTCTGTCTCGCGCTAGCCCTGTTAAATAAACTCCGCTCTCTTCGTATGTTTCCTTTCGCGCGCAAGTCCCTCGTCCTGCCCTCGTCGTTTTACTAACGTCATGTCTGCCCGTCGCTGATTGGTCCACTCCGCTGTCTGTTTTCTGTGGCTTGCTCCGCCCTGGAAATTGTATCCACTGAATGGTGGCCAGACTCAGTAACTGGAACATCGGTGAGTCTGGTGTAATGTAAAATGCACATTTTGCCATGTTGCAGGCCGTCAGTTAACTCAGCAGACTGATGCTGCATTCAAGGAAGGTGGGAAGTCAGTCTACAACCTCTGATCTGGAAAAATATCATTAGTACGCCTCCACTATTTGATCGCTTATGAGAAGTCAGGTTTGCTGGAGGTCAATGTCTTTTGAAGTCCAAAATAAAAATCAACTTGTTTACATTCGCTTGGAATGCTTCAAAGTCTCAACTGGTACCCTCCGACCAGAATAAGTCCGACTTCCCACGTTCCTCGAATGCAGCGTGAGAACGAGTGACCGAAGCGCTCCTCTTTGATGGGGTCATATTACGGCAGTTTGGTGTGATATTGTTTTGGCCGCCAGGGTGTTTTGAGACGGTGATCTGTGTTTTAAATTTATCTGACTATGTTGGATCAGTACGTACATTTGTATCGTTTTTTATTGGCATGCTATAATGGTGCCATTGACTCACGCTAGCTTAGCCACTCCGGAGCCCTGAATATAACAAATAACTTCCAAACGGAACTATATTTGTTGAATTCAACTCCACCAACTAACTAAATCCATTATAACTCGAAGTTTAAGCCTAATGTAAAAAATCCAGAACTTCCGCTTTAAGACTCGTCATTCGACGACTAAATGTTCTTCTCCCGAACGTGCAGGCCCAAGCGCAGCAAGCCGAGCTTGTCCGAATTCCTGGAGTGCGAGGACGGCGAGCGCGAGCGTCCCAACTCGTACGTGAGCGGACACAACAGACTATACTTCCGCAGCGACAGCTGCGTGCCCCGTCCGCCGCAGGAGATGGATGTAGACAGCGAGGACGAGAGGGACCCCGATTGGCTGAAGGAGAAGACTGTCAAGGTTGACAACTAAACACACATTTACTGAGTCTAGTAAATTCTCCGGCGATGTTGTATTTACGATTTTTTTGTCTTCCTCAGCAAATTGAAGATTTCACCGACGTGAACGAGGGCGAGAAGGAGATCATGAAGCTCTGGAACCTACACGTCATGAAGCACGGGTTTGTCTCCAATTTAGCATTACCTTGTTATATCACTCAAGCGCTAGCAACAATTTGTCAGGTTTTTTTTTTATTCTCCTTGCAGCTTCATCGCCGATCACCAAATGAACGAAGCGTGCCTGCTCTTCACTGAGCTGCACTGTGATCACCTTGTCCGCAAGAATCTGCGCCGCAACTTCCTGCTGCACCTGGTCAGCATGCACGATTTCAACCTGGTCACCACCAGAACCATTGACCTGGCGATGGCTAGACTACAGGCCGCCGCCCACGGGGATGAACAACCGCAACAAGAAGACGACGACGACGAATGGGAGACGGCTGTGGAGTCTCTAACCGAGACGGAACTCGACCTGCTACAGCATCAGGACACCAGCATTGGGCAGCAGAGTCAGACCACTGTTTTTAACTGACTGGAACTGAACAGAACTTTAGGTTGGAAACTTCAACAGTGATTTTGAAAGTTAAAGCTTTTGAATTCTAGTGCGCAGACACACTAACTTCTTTACGATCGTGACACATGAGACATTTTGGAAGTCAGTAGAAGTGAACATCTGTGTCTTTGAGTTGATCAAGACTGAAGGATCATGGAAACGCCAGAACCTCAGGTTTTCCACAGAACTTTGTTTGTAGACCCCAAAAGCTGAACTTATTCGTTTGGAACCTTTAACCATTTGTTGGGACTTTGAGGTCTTGAAGACTGAAAAACTCTGGATCACACAGACATCTGGATAAAGCAGTTGTTTTTTTCCAATATCCAAAAATTTGATGACATTTCCCATGCTCCAGTTGTTGGGTGACAGTATAACTGACCAATGACTTGGGTTTACCAGATACTCTAAACCAGGTTATTTGTTTGGAGGTATAAGCCAACGTTTAGCACTCAAAGATTCTGAATGGAGATCGGAACGTTATATTACATTTACTCTCCGTTTTCTCTGCAAACCTCTTGTGTGTTCATAGAAATTCCACAATTATTTTGGAGTCAGGATATTTTTTAAACTTTACAAATTTCAAAGCTGAAAAATTCTGGATCATGGCAATAACCAAAAAAATCATTTTTTTTGTCTGAAAACATGGACTTTATCCAGCTTCCTGACTGAACAATGACAGTAGATTGCCCAGAAACCTTTACTGGATTGTTTGGCTGAATCTGGATCAAGATCACCAGGTTTTTTTTTTTGTTTTTTTAAATAAGAAATCTCGGTTATTTTGTGCATATTACCAGGTAACCTTTCAGTTCCACAAAGCTTTTTCTGGATGCTTAACTCATGAGGACTCGGTTCAAATGGACTTTTGGGTGTTAACGAATTCTATCAAATGTTCCTGACACCTCAACACTTGGATGCACTGAAGAGGCCTATGCGATTTTAAATATATCACATGCATTTTTGCTTATTTCCCTCATCAGTGCTAACCTCCTCCTTTCAATATATGATCCAGAATCTTTGTTACCTCAGAGTCGACATTGCCTTTTTGCCAAAAATGAACCCGTTGGCTCCCAGTGAAGACAATGGACGTCCATCCCTTTGGAGGGCTTGCAGGATCGGACACCGGTTGCCGTCGCTTGGAAAAATAAGGGTCAAAAATCAAATATGAAGCCAGCAGAGCGCAAGTGCCTTTACTTTGCTTTCTTCCTTAACCCAGCAGGAAAAGTTTTGAAATTAGCAATCTGTTTTCATGAAGGAAAAAAAACAGGTGTGCTTTGATTAAACCAAAAGCTCCTTTCACAGTGTGCTTGTTAGCTTAGCATTGGCTAATTTGAGTTGTTTTTTTTTTTTTTTCCCCGACACCCCAGCAGCACCAGTGTTTTTTGCACAAAAATGTACAAGTGGCCTGATATGAACTTTGTTTTCTATTAAAAGGGGCACATTTGTACAGTTGACTTTTTGGAACAAAAATTTTAGTAAAAGAAACAGCTTGAGTGAGTTAATAAAATAATCAGGAAGTCATTGTGAAGTATTTATTTAGCGATGCAGACCTAAAGCATGTATGTAAAACAAAACAAAAAAAAGACCGGCTCCACATCAAACAACACCAAAAACACTCATATGGTTATTCACATGTGTAAAAAAAGGACACATTAACTCCTTTTGGTAACAAACTCCAGTCATCCAAAATCATGATTAATTAAATCCACATTACAACACACAAGGTGAGCTTCTGTAGAACTTTGTACCTGAAGTCTGAACACACGCAAGTTAGCTAAACGTCACATTTTCTTCTCACGAGCAGAACGCAGGAATGACTCAGAAAAACGGATGTTGCTCTCCATGGTTACGGCACGGTTTTCCATCTACAATGTGAGTCCCAGCATGAATTTAGTTCTCTCCATCAATTGGCACCTTCCACATTCAGGTCACAATAGATCAGGGTTCACTAAATCTGGACCTCAGTGCCACTTTTCCTGTCGTGTTTTCCACGTCTCTCTCCCCTAACACACCTGAACCAAATGATTATGTCATCAGCAACCTCTCCAGAAGCCTGATAATGATCCTGATTATTTTGATTCAGGTGTGTTGGAGGAGGGAGACATGGAAAACATGACAGGAAAAGTGGCACCGAGGTCAGGATTTAGTGAACACTGCAATAGATGATCGGCTGTGTGACCAAAGTTGCCCCCCAAATTTCATATTTTCATGAAAAAAAAAATCCTAAAAGAGAAGTGATTGTCATTTGTGGGGTGAAGGAGGGTCATAATGAAGATGCCATTTGAATAGATGTGATTGTAAACAAAAACTTTTCACCAACACAATATGGCTTTTGAAGGCTGTTGAGGTCAAAACAGGCTCACTATCCAAGAATTCTCAGGGTGCTAGTACATTTTTAGCATCTACAAACATTAGGTGATGACATCTAAGAACCTTACTGGAATTGTGATTTCTAGGGCTAACTTTTTAAGGTTCACAACAAGATCCTGTTAGTCTATTTTAGAGCTCCAAGAACCTTTAAAGGACTGCAGCGCTGAATTTATCTAAAATTAAAGCTTTTAATTCTCAAAATTAAAAGCACAAATTGCCAAACGTTCCTGGACTTTTGCGATGGTATTTCTGGAAGATCCAGGAACTGTGGGGTGAGGTCCGCAATGTGAGTAACAGGAAGGAACAAAGTTGTGTCCAAGTCTGAAATGTGCAGCTTTTGTCCTTTCAAAAGACGAGCACTTTCCAGCCAGCGTGAGCGAAGGCGCATCCGAAGAAGAGGCCGTCTGGCGCAGTTTCCAGCAACCAATCGAAAACCACCTCACGACTGCCCGAGCCGATGGTGACGCGCAGCTTCAGGCCGCCAGCGTCGCCGTTGCGGCCCACCCGGTTATCAGTGTGAACCGGCAGGGTGCCCACCACCTCTGCGTCAAATGTTACTGCCGAACCCACCGTGATCGGTGGGAGCTGATTGGTCATTTCCTTGCCATTCACATACACGGCCCCTGGAAACACAAAAGGGTACCTCGAAGAATATTCTAATTTATTGGCTGCCATTGATGGCGACAGATGTCTTATACATTTCAACTAGGAGGGTTGGCAGCGATTATTCACATGGATTGCACGTCCATCACTGTCAGTTATGGAACAATATTGGTGCCAATATAAACTCTACATTTAAGTAGTGTAAAACTCAGCATTTAATTTGTTTTTCAATATTGCTTTACATATTACATTTCTTATACACTGCTGGCCAAAAGTATTGGAACACCTGCAATTCTGTCAGATAATGCTCAATTTCCCACAGAAAAGGACTGCCATTACAAATGCTTTGCTTCTTCTTTTTTTTGCTTGCAATGAAAAATTAAATCATTATCATTTTACACAAAACTCCACAAATAGGCCGAACAAAAGTATTGACACCCTCAGCCTAATACTTGGTAGCACAACCTTTACACAAAATAACTGCGAACAACCGCTTCCGGTATCCATCAATGAGTTTCTTACAATGCTCTGCTGGAATTTTAAACCATTCTTCTTTGTCCAACTGCTCCAGGTCTCTGAGATTTGAAGGGTGCCTTCTCCAAACTGCCATTTTCAGATCTCTCCACAGGTGTTCTATGGGATTCAGGTCTGGACTTATTGCTGGCCACTTTAGAAGTCTCCAGTGCTTTCTCTCAAACCATTTTGTCGTGCTTTTTGAAGTGTGCTTTGGGTCATTGTCCTGCTGGAAGACCCATCACCTCTGAGGGAGACCCAGCTTTCTCACACTGGGCCCTAACTCATGCTGCAAAAATTGTTGGTAGTCTTCAGTGTTCATAATGCCATGCACACAGTCAAGCAGTCCAGTGCCAGAGGCGGCAAAGCAACCCCAAAACATCAGGGAACCTGCGCCATGTTTGACTGCGGGGACAGTGTTCTTTTCTTTGAAGGCCTCATTTTTTTCCCCCTGTAAACTCTGTTGATGCCTTTCCCCCAAAAATTCTACTTTTGTCTCATCTGACAAGAGAACATTCTTCCAGAACGTTTTTGGCTTTCTCAGGTACATTTTGGCGAACTCCAGCCTGGCTTTTTTTATGTCTCTGGCTCAGAAGTGGGGTCTTCCTGGGTATCCTACCATTGAGTCCCTTTTCATTCAGACGCCGACAGATAGTACGGGTTGACACTGTCGTACCCTCGGACTACAGGACAGCTTGAACTTGTTTGAATGTTAGTCGAGGTTCTTTATCCACCATCCGCACGATCTTTCGTTGAAATCTCATCAATTTTTCTTTTCCGTCCACATCTAGGGAGGTTAGCCACAATGCCATGGGCTTTACACTTATTGATGACACTGCACACGATAGACACAGGAACATTCCGGTCTTTGGAGATGGACTTGTAGCCTTGAGCTTGCCCATGCTTCCTCACAATTTTGCTTCTCAAGTCCTCAGACAGTTCTTTGGTCTTCTTTCTTTCCTCCATGCTCAATGTGGTACACACAATGACACAGGACAGAGGTTGAGTCGACTTTAATCCATTTTAACTGGCCGCAAGTGTGATTTAATTATTGCCACCACATGTGCCACAGGTAAGTAACAGGTGCTGTTAATTACACAAATTAAAGAACCATCACATGATTTTTCAAAGGGTGCCAATTAGAGATGTCCCGATCGATCGGGATAGGGTCCGATCATGTCATTTTCAAAGTATCGGAGTCGGCAAAAAAATATCGGCCATGTCTTTTTAAATATATATATATATATATATATATTTTTTTTTTTATTAAACCGTTTTCTAATTGTATTTAACGTTACAGACATAATATGTTACACTCACCCAGAGCCTTTAGTTTAGGCTTAAGGTAGGGTTATCAATTTTATCCCAATAACGGCAGTAATTAATTTTTTAAAAAATGTATTACGTCAAAATATTTAACGCAATTAATGCATGCGCTGCACGACCCACTCACGCATTGTCGCTCTCAATCTGTAATGGCGCCGTTTTACCTATACAGACAGATAAAAGGCAGCATAAAATGAGTAGAGTGAAATTTGGAAGCCTTTGGAGCCATTTTTTTAATTGGCTAAAGCCTTACAATCCCTCTCCCTACGATTAGAAATATCATGGGAAGCAATGTGGGGAAGCAAGGTAGCACTTGATCTTTTTCTTAACACCATATGTTATTCGCCAACGCAGAGAAGATATATGAATTGGTAGCACTACGCACAGTCATGGTTCCACTTCCCATCATGCATTTGGCCATGGCTACGGTATCATTTACTGAAAGCTCAACAAATACACTAGATGGCAATATTTAGTCACAATATACAAAATCACAAGTCTTTCTATCCGTGGATCCCTCTCACAGAAAGAATGTTATTAACGTAAATGCCATCTTGAGGATTTATTGTCATAATAAACAAATACAGTAAATCTTATGTACTGTATGTTGAATGTATATATTCGTCCGAGTTTTATCCATTTTTTTTCTTAATGCATTGCCAAAATGTATATGATCGGGAAAAATTATCAGGAATGATTGGAATTGAATCGGGAGCAAAAAAAAGCAATCGGATCGGGAAATATCGGGTTCGGCAGATACTCAAACTAAAACGATCGGGATCGGATCGGGAGCAAAAAAACATCGGAACAACCCTAGTGCCAATACTTTAGTCCGGCCCATTCGTGGAGTTTTGCGTAAATTTTTTTTTTTTTCTCCCATTTTCATTGCAAGCATAATAAATTTAGATATTACTACCAAAGCATTTGCAATAATTTTCTGGGAGAAATTGAGCATTATCTGACAGAATTGGAGGGGTGCCAATACTTTTTGGCCTGCAGTGTATATTTCAATATTGATTTTACTTGGACACTGGTAGGCCTCTATAATCTCAGCAGCCACAAACTGAAGGTGAAGTTTATTGTACCGTTGGTAGAGATGCAGACAGCCTGATCTCGTTGCAGTGAACGCTGTCCATTTTCCGCATCCACGCAAATTCCCAGACTGTCCCGGCGATCTGGCTGCCCGCTGGCCGTAATCCTTGTACAGAGAAACTCTCAGACGCCAGCGTGCGCCCATGTGCAATTTGCATCAGTGAGTGCTTACTTGAAGTTAAGCGTGAGGCCGCAGAAGTAGGACGGAGAGCTGGAGTAGAGGACGGGGCAGCCAGACGGCGACGAGTCGTTCCGCAGGGCGATGTTGCGTCGGCTGCTCACAACGTAACCCTCCATTCCCCCCCGCCACTCTAAACAGAACAAATACCATTCACACATATTGAACAAACAACTAACGCAATACACAGTCCGGTCATTCTAACACAGAAATAGACACACATACAATACAAAAAAACAAAACATGCAGCGCACACAGTGCTACAACTCAAACACTACTACACATAATGATACACCAAAACACTTAAAAAAAATAGACACGCAACCAACACACATAGTGAAGACACAAAAAATGCACCAATACAAACACGAAACACAACAACTGCACAGTGAACATAAAAACATGCAAAAAAAATAACCATAAATATGAAAATTACAATTAACACATACACAACACATAGAATACAAAAAAATGCAACAAAAAAATATTGACAAAAATACACCCATGGTCAAAAGTTTTGAGACTTTTCTCATTCAACTGAATGATGAAAAGTCTCAATGTATGACCACGGGTGTACACATAACCTCACACACATGGTACCGAATAATAGCAGAAATAAAAACACAAAAATACACACAACTAAAAAACTACTATTGACAAAAATACACACAACCACCTACACCTGGGGTGTCTAAACTTTTTGCAAAGGGGGCCAGATTTGGCGTGGTAAAAATGTGGGGGGCCGACCTTGGCTGACGTCCTTTACGTAGAATAATATATTTAAGCAAAATTTAGCAAGCCATTCAGTGTGTCACATTTGCTTTATTATTTTTTTTTAATGAATAATTTCAACAATCTCGCAACTAGCCTTTGCGGCATTCTCTTTCGACTCTCGGGCTCTTGCGAAATACAACTTCTGTGAAATTAAACTAGCTTCAAGTTGCTTCAATTTCTCGCTGCATATCTTCTCTGTAATCTTGTCGTACATGTTGTTTGGTAATATCGCCTCACATTGAAATCTTTAAAAACAGTGACTGTCTCTTTGCAAATGAGGCAAGACTCAGTTGTTGCGTATTTTAGTGAAGAAATAGTCCAATTTCCACCTATCCTTGAAGCGTCGGCCGTCACAGTCAACTTTTTTTTGTTGTTGATTGTCACCATTTTAGAAAATTGGAAGTAGAGGGTCACACGGAGTAATGTTGCTTAGCCCTTAAATAACTGCAACATGGAGCAATTATCAGAGAATCCCAAGATTTGAAAAATAAGGTCCTAATGAAAACTTTTTTTCAAATTTGTGAAAAGAAAAGTCAAAATGAATATGTGTAACAAGCGCTCTAATATCTATAACCCATGCTAAATCATGTTTTTTTTTTTCTCATGGAAGCTGCAGATGCATGTGTTGACTTGCATCCATCATTTTTTTTTTCCAAAAAGAAATGTCAAAATTCTAAATTAGTCTGAAAATCATGAAATTTTAAGTGTATCAAATGTGATACATTTAGCAATAAAGGGTTAAAGTGCTGCTGACTTTTAGTGGGTAAATGAGGAGCAGCATTTCGTGTGGAAACTACTTCCACACTGTACTGGTTGCAGTACTGCTGTCAAAATTCTAAATTAGTCTGAAAATCATGAAATTTTAAGTGTATCAAATGTGATACATTTAGCAATAAAGGGTTAAAGTGCTGCTGACTTTTAGTGGGTAAATGAGGAGCAGCATTTCGTGTGGAAACTACTTCATATGCTGGTTGCAGTACTGCTGCCGCATATTGGCCCGGGGGCCAAATGCGGCCCCCGGGCCGGACTTTGGACATGTCTGACCTACACCCACAATATCTGGACATGTGTACACACTAAACTAGTGCTGTCCAATTTATCGCGTTAACGGACAGTAATTAATTTTTTTTAAATTAATCACGTTAAAATATTTGACGCATTTAACGCATCCGCGGAATGGCCCGCCCATGCATTGCCTCAAACAGATTACAATGACACCGTTTTTTTGCCCATTGAGAGCTAAGAGGCAGAGAAATGTGAGTGGACACACACGTGCATTGGACCACGGCGTTTTTTGGCATAAGCTTTGGCAACTCTTTCACAAAATACATAATTATTGTGGCGAACAACGTGGGGAAGAATAACAGGAAATGATCTTTTTCTTAATACGATTTATGGAACACAACGCAGAACATATACCATTTCCAGCCACCGCTGACAGTCATGGTTGCCCAACTTCCCATCATGCATTTGGGTGTAACAGTTAAGTCGCTACAGTATCATTTAGTGAAAGCACAACAAAAATAATATTCCTATCGCTCCAAAAAAAAATGTTCACAAAAAGAAAAGCGCTCAATGCAAAGAGAACTGGCATTCCCAATCAAAATAGCTATGCAAAATACACATAAACTTACTCAAACTTTGCCTTGGCTAGATCTCTAATTAATTCAAAACTCGCCATTGACACCTTGTGATTTATTTCACTCACTACCTTACATAGTTAAAGACACTGTGGAAGAACGGCAGGGAGCCCATGTGACGTCACCGCTCGCCGATGTCAACAATGGCGAGCTATGTATTTTTTGATTGAAAATTTTACAAATGTTATTAAAAAGAAAACATTAAGATGGGTTTTAATATAAAATTACTATAACTTTTACTCACATTTATCTTTTAAGAACTACAAGTCTTTCTATCCATGGATCCGTTTAACAGAATGTTAATAATGTTAATGCCATCTTGTGGTTTTATCGTTTAAACAAACAAATACAGTACTTATGTACAGTATGTTGAATGTATATATCCGTCTTGTCTTTCCATTCCAACAATAATTTACAGAAAAATATGGCATATTTTAGAGATGGTTTGAATTGTGATTAATTACGATTAATTAATTTTTAAGCTGTGATTAACTCGATTAAAAATTTTAATCGTTTGACAGCCCTACACAAAACACAAATATGCCAACATACAACGAACACACAACCGTACCCTAAAAACACTAACACAAACACAGCTAACAGCAATCATAACCAACAACAAGCACAGACTTATCCATGCAAAAGACCACTCCGACCTGGGCGTATGACTAAAAACACACCGTGCGGCTCCATGGTGGTGTAGGCGGTCTGCGCTACGCTCCAGGGGCTCCACTCGGTGCGGCCCTCACCACGGGCGCACACCCTGAAGACATAGTCAATGTTGGGCTCCAGGCCCAGCGCCAGGAAGTCGGTGTCGCGTCCCACGTAGGCGTCCTCATACTGTCCCCCGCTGCCGCCCGAGCGCCTGTACTGCAGGCGGTAATCGGCGGCCACAAAGTCTTCGTCCACCTTCCGACACAACCCGCAATTCAGACGGAGATTTGGATATTTCGCTAATATTTTAAAGTAGCTAACCTTTCCCCAGCGCACCAGGATGCTGCCGGGTCGCTCCTGCAGCTCCTCAATCAGCACGGGCGGGTGCGACGCTACCGAGCCATGACAGCACACGCGATCACGAAGCAGAACCGCCAGCGAGTCGTCCAATTGGGCCGATACGCATGGGACATCCGCCAGTGCCGGGACCTCCGGCAGGCTGCGCGATCGCAAAAGTAAAAAGCAAGGAAACAGTCACCTTCTAAAAATGGGGGACCAGGGTACAGCACGTTATTGCGGTGATGGCAACGAGCGACAGAGTTTTGTCAGAAATCTCAAATAGGGAACTGGTGACTGTTTACCTGTCCAAGTGGATGTGCATTGCCTTCTTGGTGAAGCTTCCCAGTTTGTCTTCTTTCTCACCGAGACCGCACCGCAGCGCCGCTTCACCTGGCGGGACATCAGTGTTAAGTGGTGCCTGGTGGGCATTGGCGGACTTGGCAATTTTGGGGCCTAAGGCGAACATATCCAGGGGCCCTCTTCATGGGTCAGGGGTTAAAAAGGTGAGAAGGGTGTGGAGGAAATATGTTCCGGTACACTAGTGCTGTCCTAAATGACAAATTTTCTCCTGATTAGTCAGCCGACTAGTTTTATGATTAGTCGACTAATCTAACAATTTTCTTTCTTTCTTTTTTTTTAAATTTTTTTTTTTACTAATTTAGCAATTAAATTTTTGTTGACGTTTATTAATTCACAAAACAATTTTGGAAGACTTAAATTCTTTATTAAAGTACAAATAATCATGTAGATAACAATAATTAATCACAAATAAACAATGAGGTTAAATGCTGATAGCATTTACTAGTGCAAAAGAATGGAAAGTAAACAGATTCAGAACACTGACTTTGCCTTTCCGACATTATTCAAAACAATACTTAGAAAAACTATTCATATAGTATACTACTATATATAATAGTATTATATATAATAGTACACTACTATAAAAAATAGTAGTATAATAATTATAATAATTATTCATTGCCAATCATATTTGTCATTAAGAGTGTCATTTGAAAGCTATTCTTAATGTAGAATGTGTATTCTGTAGTATTTACTCAACATATTATAATATTAATTCTGAAGTATGTGGGATTAACTCCAGAAATCGTTATTTATATGACGAACATGGCGTGCTTTTATTTTGAAATGTTCACCAGAGGTACGTTCGCTAAACCGCTAACCGAAAACTTTACACTCTGTAAAAAAAAAAACACTCTTCATCATTGCTTGTGGTGTCACTAATAGATTTAATTTTTTTGTTAGCAAATGCTGTTAACCCCTTAATGCCTGCAATATGAAGCAATTGTCAGAGAATCAAAAAAATTAGAAAAATAAGGTCTTAATGAAACCTTTTTTTTCAAATTTGTAAAAAAAAAAAAAAAAAAATTAAAATGGTGTAATAAGCGCTTTAATATCTATAACCCTTGCTAAATCCTGTTTTTTTTCTCATGGAACCTGCAGATGCATGATTGGACTTGCATCCATTTTTTTTTAATTGAGGAAAGATATTTCAAAATTCTGAATTAGTCTCAAAATCATGAAATTCTAAGTGTATCAAATGTGATACATTTGGCAAGAAAGGTTTAACCAGCTGTTGAGTGTTATTGTATGTTGGAACTGTACTGCATTGTTTCGCCACAGGGTGTGCTGTCATATATTTTATGTTCGGTGTGAAGAAGAAAAAGAAGAAAGTTAAAAGAGGCATTAGCGACCTGTTCTCAACTTCTCCCTCACTGCACTTTGGCTCTCATGGAGAGCACGTTGGCTCGTGTGTTCGAAATAAACGATAGCTGACGTGCAAAGTAGCCCGTGAGCTGTATAAATAGCGAGCTTAGTGGTGTGAAAAACGCGGGAGAGCTAAGGGAAGCTAACGAACAGCTAAGCGGAGCTAAGCGATGCTAAACGGAGCTAAACGAAGCTAAACAGCGCTAAATGAAGCTAAGCGACTGATACTCAGTCCGTCGTCGTGGAACAGTCCATTGTAGGGCGTGTGTGGGGGGGAGAGAATATAAATGCAGCATTCAAATGGCTTTCTTTTTTGTTTTATTATTTGTTTGTTTGGTATGCTGACATAGTTATACATGACGAATAGTTGGGGGTGCTGCTGGCTCGGTGGCCCAAGCCCTTGCTCGTTGGGGCAAGGGCAGCTGGTTGGGGGCCCCCTACTGGTTGGGGGCCTAAGGCAATTTCCTACTTCGCCTTAATAGTAGATCCGCCTATGCTGGTGGGCCGCCATTTCGTTCCCACTTACCTTCTCTGAGGAGCTCGTCGGCCTGACCCATGCTGAACTCCACCAGACTCTGACAGTCGTCCAGAGGCCTCACGCTGTCAGCCTCGATGACGTCCACTTCTGTGAGAAGGGCGTTCAGGCGCTCTGAAAGGAACCGGGTGGCGGCTGCCTGCAGTTCACCAAAGTGCTTGCGGAGGGCCTCGCGAGCCTGGCCGGAGCTGCCTCGCACCTGACAGACACCAAGAAACAGAACACATTACAGCTATCAGTGTTGTCATGTTATCAGTGAGGTATTTAGCTCACTGGCTGCAACTGATGACGATAGAAGTCCAAACCATTTAGATTGGATGTCAATCAGCACTCATTCCATGTCAGGGGTCCCTCAGGGTTTCGTCCTTTGACCACTTCTGTTTTCTCCCACTTTCATTACTCACTAGATGCTACAGCTAACTGGCTTGAATTCAAGTTCTTGTTCCTCTTTGCAACACCTCCACACGTTGATAGCGTGTGTGTGTGTGCGGGGAAAGTGACGGAGACACCAGGAAGTGAGCGGCACGCCACGATAAAGCCCCAGCGACACAATAGACGAGCGGAGACAATGTCGCTGCCGCTTCCTGACGACGACCGGCGCCACGCGGACGGATGACGAGCTCCCCAACAATATCCGACGAGCCTGCTGTCGGCGATGCGTTGAAGTGGTTGGCCAATTAAAATGAACAGTGATAAAAAGTGTTTGCCGACAGCAAGAATATTTTTGAGCAAGCAGAGAAAGGAAGTAGAGACATTGTTTACTAAATGCTGCTGCTGCTTGCATCACTGAAAACCATAACAGGAAGGAAGAGATGCCACCGCTAGGGAGAGAAACGAAAACATTCCTCTGGGAGTTCCTCTGGCAGAGTTTCAACAGTATTGCACTAACAAAGTAGGGTTCTTCTGAATTTGAAATCAGGGTTGAGGCTTCCAAGTATAAGATTTTTCAGACTAATAATTAGAATTAGAAATTTTCATGAACCAACAAGCATTATGCTTATTTGTTTCACTCATTTTGCTTAGCGGCCTGGAGCGTCATGGTACCCCTGTCCACATTAGCTGCATTACTAGTCTTCCATTATGCAACAACACTGAGTATCTGATAGGGTTGGGCATCTCTGGCATGAAGCCGATTCGATATGTATCTAGATACACAGGTTACGATTCGATTAAAAAATGATACATTTTTAAGACAGAGCGATTCGATATCGTTTAAGAACGATACGGTTCGATACAGTGTGAAAACGATAGGATAGTAAACATTTGTTGTTTGTTCTTTCAGTATTTTAAACGGATAAAAAGACCAAATTTGTACAAGCAAAATTAGACAACAAAAGTTCATACCAATGTATGTTTATTTTTGAGACATGAAAAAAAAAATAAAGCCAACTACAGTAGATGCCCATCATTTTGTTGGATGGGACTGATAACAAAATAAAACTCCAGTGACAGACAACAATAAAGTGCAGTAATTCAATCTCTGTATTTCCTGGTGTTTTGAACACAAGAGATAGGTAATTTAAGTGTAACCTTTCATCGTAAAGATCTTACAAACTAAAATTATATGCTGGTATAATTAGGGGAATAAAAACATGGCATTTCAGCCAGACAGGTCAATAATCATTATTCTAACCTTATACACAGCAAAGTCATTCACTTATGCCTGTGCTTCCACATTTTTATTCCTCATCACTGTCCATATCTTTTTTGAAGGGCAGATTTTTCTTGTGGAAGATCAACTGATCCACATGTTCATGTTTAAGTGGACTGTGTTTCGTGGAAACAACATCTCCAGCATGTCGTGCCATTGTAGTGGGTTATTTTTCAGGGTTAAAAACTCACGATCTCTGTCCCATACAAATTTTGGGACAGGGTTGTCACACAAGGAAGAGTTCGGAGCCGCATTTGAAGTTCTTTATTCTTCCTCGTGAGAGGAAGAGAAACAAATGGCTGAAAGCAATTAATCGAGGAACAGTAAAAGAAGACGGTTCCGTGGACTATTCTCGCCTATGGGAACCTAAATCCAAGCACATTTACGTTTTGCAGTCGACATTTTATTATTGGAGAGTAAACTTTAATTTTTGCCCCAATTAGCTGCTAGGATTCAATAGACTAGGCAGTGGTTATTATTACCGGAACCAGCAACTCGCAAAGCGTTATTTTTCTTTTGCCGTGAACTGCTCTGATCAGTCAATCGGTATATTATTGGCCTGGTGGGAATTGGTTATTTTGCCGTGACGTGTTCACAGCTAAATAACGCTTGGAGGCGAATTACCGGTTACGGCAGAAATAATCACTTTCATATATTACTACCAATTTTCTCAGTTCCACACAGTACATATTCCACTTAATTGATAAAGGTCAACTTACTGGGTGACTTTATGAGGTAGTTGTAGATGTTTCCGAACTCCACTGCAGGCCATTCCTTTGTTTATCCAGCTATCAGCTGCGACTTTGTATGGGCAGCTTTGTAAGCCAATAAACGATCATTTTAAATCGTATCGTCTCCTCACGTCTGTCGGCAGTGACTCGTGATAATAGTAAGCCATGTCTAAGACGTTTTTATGAAAAAAGACGCAAAACACACCTGAAATATATGAATTTCAGACATTTGTCTATGGAATGTTTAGCTGTGCGTACCCCCTCCACAAAATGGCGACACATTGCTAAGCGAGGTGACGTCATCGTGACATCACGCCGGCTTCCTCCATGGGCTCTTTGACAATCTGCGACTACAAGGCTGCTATGCTAGCATGCCCATAGCCAGTTCCTAAAACACTATCGGGATTCAATCACTGGAAGGCTTTGTTCGATGCTTGGTCCCATTACCGAAGAACACAAAGCAGACTTCAAAAGCATCTACATCCACTGTTCGCTCTGAACAAGCTTCATGCTAGGGCTAGCGCTGACAGCCGTTAGCTCCAAATTACTTCAAGGATTTCAAAAAGACTCCGTCAACTGCAAGTTAACTAGTCAAGGGTGGTTGATTTTTTTTTTCTCGGTAACTTTGGTGGTAATTTGGGTGCTGTGGTGTATAGCATTTCTTTTTGAATTCTGATGATTTTTGTAGAATTTCAGAGTTACGTGTTTTCATCTTGTCTTGTACAACAAGAGATGATGTCACCAAGTGCCTGCAGCGCACCTGTTTACGCGCCTGGTTGAGACCGTTGAGTCTCTGCTGCAGCTCGCTGCGAAAGTTCTGCGCCGCCTCGATGTTCTCCTTGGCCTCCTGCAGCAGCACATCAACCTCCGACGACATCCTGGCTCGCTGTAGTGTGCAAACAAATCAGAAGTTAGACCACATTAGACATGTGCGTGGTATGAAAACGTCAAGATTTCAAAACTGCAAAAATTTTCCGTCATACCGTCCCCAAGGTACTAGCTATTTTTTTTATGTCCCAAAAATGCATGCAGAAATCCCTTGCTTGCAGCTGTAAGGCTCAATCCTCCCCCACTGGTTGTTGCTCAGTGTCAGGAGTCAGCTTTTCTACACATTGGCTGGAGAAGGTGAAACTCCTGAACTCCCCCCCCCCCCCCATCGAAAAAAAATACTTCGGCTGCAGAAAAGTTACAGTTGGCCATGGCTTAGAGGAGGACGGACAACCGACATGTAACACATGTTTGCGGAGGGTGGCTACCGAGGAGGCAGTACCTCCAATATGATTTCACATTTATACAAAATTAAAAGTTAGTAAACACCGTCATAAACGTTTCCCATAAGCTACGAGAGTTAACTCTAGCGTGTTTAATGTGTCTAGCGGTGATAAAACATGTGGTGTTACCGTATTGGCCCGAATATAAGACGGTGTTTTTTGCATTGAAATAAGACTGAAAAAGTGGGGGTTGTCTTATATTCGCGGTCTAGACATTATACCCATTCACGACGCTAGGTGGCGCCAGGTATCATTGAAGCGATGTTCTGTCATGACAGATCTCAGCTACTCGCAAGTTTAGCCAGTTTGCATTTTTTATTGCAAGGTTTTTCCTTATTAAGATTTGTTTCAAGACTACAGTTATAGTTAGACCTCACTTTGATGGTTATTGCAATTATTGCAATTTTGTTGTTTTATCACAATAGATTGGTAATTTACATTTCAAAAACCAGAAGCCATTCATTTATGAATGTGATTGCACTTTAGTTTACATATTTAAATGTTCAGATATTAAGATTTGAATGAGGCAAAATAACATGTTTTTTCTCTCAAATACATTGTTACAATCATGTCATTTTTTTCTGCATAAAAATTAATTTGGTGTTCAAAGTCTTTTTTCAAACTTGAGTCTTGAAAAAGAGGGGGTCATCTCATAATCAGGGCAGTCTTATATTAGGGCCAATACGGTATTTTTCTCTCTGGCAACTGTCTGTGTTGAGAAAGCGAGTGTGTGTATAACGTAAACGTGATACGAGTCATACGCATGTGCTTTATATGGAAAATAATTATTTTTGTTCTGATGGTAATAATATTGAGCTGTGGCTGTTGGTTTAGGCTAACCTAAAGGACTGCATTTATTTTAGATTTTTTTTTTTCTTTAAACATTATACTTATGTTCCAATTTGCTAATATGTTTTGAAAAAAAAATATCCTGTTCAATTGATTTTTTTTCATTCATTCATTCATTTTCCATGCCGCTTTTTCCTCACGAGGGTCGCGGAGGTGCTGGAGCCTATCCCAGCCACCTATGGGCAGTAGGCAGTTTTAACCCAGATATCTGAAAGTAACAAATTTTAGAGCTCTAATTGCAATACCGTGATACATTGATATTTTGGCTTAAGGTTATCATACCGTCAGAAAATCATACGGGCACATGCCTAGACCACATCAGCTTGCACAAACTTCACAAAGTCCCTTTTTCACAACTAAACATCATTTTTGGGAGTCCCTACTTCTGACGTGTTGGCATTTTCTCCCTTGCTATAAATGTGAGAATCTGAGATTCACCATCTTGTGTGTATCTTCTACTCAAAAGCTGTGCTGATTTCAAATCCAAAGCGATGTGACGAAACCCTCGGTCAAAAACTACGTACATCGGTCATTGGCAAATTAATAGTTGATTCCAGTTTACGAGTAGAAACCTCCACGGCATTGAATGTTTTACATGTCCCGATTGATAATGTCTTCCGCTTGCCAGCCAGTTTGTGATATTCAAATGTTAAAACCTGATTGTTATGGTTTATTTCCGGTGTGTTTTTGTGAGATGTCTTTGTGTCTTCGCTAAATTGCGGTCGAGCGCGTTTCCTCGGCCATACTGAAAGAGGAAGTCTCTCAAAAAGGCTTTGGTGCTTTACACAGAACTGCAAGTGAAATACACTTTCAGTCACAAAAAATATCCAATGATTATAAAGAAAACGAATAAACATGGACGACCTAAACAATGGTGCTCATGGGCTGCCCATTAATGTGCATTTTAATTATGCAGGCATGCAAGGGAGGGACAATAGTTCCGCACTGTCTCACGCCTCTCATGTTCCATGACTATCCAGCCTTTTATTATGATTTTTTTCTTTTGGTTTCGCCCAGCAAATAAGAGGCCTGGAGTTATTAATTCTCATGTGTGTCATCTTTCTTTTTGGGGAAGAAAACGCGCAGCTGGAAGATTAAAAAAAAAGGGGGGAAAAAAGCTTGGTCTTACTACACGTGTGCAGTTGCAACAAAACTCCATGTCAGATTTAATTTGAGGTTAAAGTGCCTCTTTTCATGGGGTAGTATTTAGGTCAGCGTGCATGAGAATATGACTGTGCAGTGTCATAAGACAGTTTCACCATCGGGACGCTAAAATGTGAGAGCATTAAAATAGATATTATATTTGGAGATGGGATGGTTTTGCATTTCAGCGTTAACATGCTCTGACAAAGAGCAAAGTTATGGTAGGCACTCCAGCAGCAAAACCACATAATTATCATCAACCAGAAGACATGTCGCCACTTGTTGCAACATCTTCCGTATTTTTTGTACTTGTCATCCAATTACAAGGCTTCCACCATGCACACGATACATATTTATAGCTACTTCCTATCACTTTTGATGACAAGTAGCCCGACTTAGTTGCATGAATCATATTTTATACAAGATGCTGCATTGGCAAAAAAAAAAAAAAAAAAAGATTCATCATACAGATGTGAAGTTATACTTTTCTAAATATAAATCAGGTTTTGTCATCATTGGATACCATAGAATGCAAGACAAAAATATCAAAGATTAACCCATTGGCTGCCATTGGCAGCGCTAGACGTCCAATCCATTTTGACTGAGAGGGCTGTACCTGCCAGCCCTCCCTGTCAAAAGGGATTGGAAATAAGAGCAGTCACAGCCAGTCCTCCCAATTCAAATGAATTGGACGTCTATCATTGTCAATCAAGTGTAGGCAGTGAGTTAATATTTCATTTATAGACAGGAGAAGCGAGACTCGACTGCAAAATCTAACATATTCAAAACGTGCACTATTAGGCAAACATTAAGATATGTCTAAATATATGTATATAGAATTGCATGATTATAGACTGTCGGTTTATATCGGTTATACGTTATCGCAAGAAATAAACAGCTATGACACCCAAAAGCCTGATTCTACTGCACTATTACACATTTTTAAACTTTGTCCCTGTGTAAAAACACCAAAATAAGTTACACAAAAGAAAAGTAATCGTTTCTAAATAACCTACAGTTTTTTCTCTCTAAGTCAATAACAAGAGAGTAGCCAGAAAAAAGTTACCGTATGGAAACAATGGAGAGTTTTTAACGGCTCGGGAATAATCGTAGTTGTTATTGAGAAATTACTACAGTACATAAATTACATTTTAGCTGAGATTCTCATTGAGAAACACCAACTAGACGGCAAGAAAGTTGCAGCTATGTTAGCTAGTGGCCAAAAAGACAATGAAACTCGGGTCATTAGCGACAAATAACACTCGACATCCGTCACACGGAAGGGGCAGCAGATAAAACATCGTCAAACTTATTCCTCATACGTCAAATGTACCTTTAATCAATGTTTTCTCGCCTTCATTTCGTCGACAATGTCCAGATTGAGAGCAACGTCGGTTGCCCACAGCGAGACTCTCGCTTAGTTCGGACTTCAACTTGAACGCAAGTACACGAATGACACTTGTGTGTGGCTTTAAGCAGAGCGGGCCAATCGGTGACTGTCTCCCGGTGATTGACAGGTTACTCAACCAATGGGAAGAAGTACTAGGCCCTGCTCATTTGACGCTGTTTATGTACGAGTATGAGTCAGTCAGCGTGTCCAATGATAGCGTAATATATGCTTTGAGACTTTCACAGCCCTTCAATAAAATGACCTACATTCAGCGTGGCTGAGCAAACGAACGAAATCGCAACACTTGTAAGTTGATTAATGAATTCGTATCCGTACGTGTAAACGCTTGCGAATTTACGTCATATAACGAGACCAGACTTCCTCCAAATTCGATTTGTAGCGGGGTTTTATAAAATATTTAATACAGATGTTGAAATAGTGCATATGATTTGGTTATAAACATTTTACCTTGATATCTTTTTTTTTTAATCGAGCCGTTTTACTTTTTGGTTGGCGAAGATGAACAGCAATGTGGACGTTTAACGCCATCTAGCGGTTATCAATAATTATTGCACTTACTGAATTGCGAAAACCTGCTTTTAAAGAGAGAACTTTTATGCTTTTATTTTATTTTATTTATAACCCTTTTTATTTTTATTATTATTCAGTGACGTCAGTCTGTGAGGAGCAATTGTATATCCCACGCTGGAAAGTTTCGCCTAGGACGGGTCGGCACCCCAAAATGTTGAAAGAGCCATATTGGACTAAAAAAAAAAAAAAAAAAATGAAATGTCTGTAGCCGGCCTTATACAGGCCTTATTAGGAAGGCAACACATACTTTATGTATCTATATTAGCTTTATTCGCCTACTATCAAAATGACTAAGTTGGCTACAAAATAATGAGTCTTCATCATTTATTGTTTATTTTCCCTGCAGTGCATCCAATAGATATAGAGAATGACTCACCACGTGACTACTCTGTTGTCGCCTCAAGTTTAACTTCATTACAATATTAATGAATTACAAATGTTTGTGTGATATTTGTCCTCCTATCCAGAAAGCATATTAAAACATTAAAACAATATATATTTGACATTTTAAACGCTCCAGGGAGCCACTGGGGAAGCACTAAAGAGCCACATGCGGTTCTACAGCCGTGGGTTGCTGACCACCGGTCTAGAAGGTGGTTAGTATACCCGTCTTTATGGGTGGAACATAGGGGGCCATGCCCGCCCCCCATTGTCCCAAAAACCTTGTCCTAGGTCTAGCATTAAATTAACTATGAAAAAAATTGCCATTTAATTTATTGTTTCTTTTTATTATTAATGGTCGACTCAAGAACATGATGGAGAACCTCTACCAACAGCTGCACTTCTACGCTCACCGCAGATGAATCAGTCATTCCAAAGCTTCTTTTTTTCGACAGCTGGAATAAAATTGTTTTCTTCACAGCATGGACTTCATAATTAGTTTATAAATCAATTCGACCTATAGTTCTTTTCACTGATATAATTTGTTTTCCGGTGGACATGTCAATATTTGCTATAAACAGTCAAAGTACAGACTCAACATTGTTTTGAATTATCTTTATTTCACAGCAAGGGCTTAGGTTTGGTCAACATTGGTAGGGACGATATAACAGCATAACTTGCATGTACACTTTTTGCTGGGGACGGGACATTAAAAAGACCAAACAGATTATTTAATGGGGGTCAGGGCTACATTTCTCTCGAATATCAACCTAATTAATTGATAGGCTAAATGATCAATGCAAAAAAAATCTGTATTGACTTATACTAACTTTCATGTCTATTGGTTCTGGCGATACACTGTTTGAGTCAAATCTTTGTTTTCAACAACTACTAAAGACACATTTATGAAAACTTGCAATTGCAATATTTGAACATAAATCATATTAACATACACAATAAATGCAAACTTGTTAATAATCTCTAAATAAAAAAACAAACATTTGTTTTAAGACCACTCAACATTGTCTAAATAAATAAATTAGATATAACTGAAAAAACGTGTGAGTGTACAACAAAAATAAATAAAAATGGAGCCTTCCTTCAGGTAAAACACGACTGCTTTTGTCCACAAGCACAGCCAAACTCAACAAAAAAATGACAATTTATGACTTGAATTATTTATGATTAATGAATGATTATCTGAAAAAAATGTCTGCATAGGCTGCAAATAAAAATATTATTAATAGGGATGTCCCCAATCCGGTCACGTAATCAGAAATCGGGCCATTTTTCAGAGGGTCGGAATAAGTGAAAAGGATCAGGTTATATATATATATATATATATGTATATATATATATATATATGTGTATATATATGTTTTTTTTTTTAATGGGCTAAAATGTAACAAAATAATCCAGAAATACTATGGCATTGTCAAAAGAAACAAAAATATATGTTTTATACTCCCGGAAAAAATGGGAGAGGAAGTACTGTAAACAGTACAGTACTGTAACATGTATGGAACTTTTGTTAAAGAAAAAAAATGTCTTTTTTTTTTTTTTCCGGTATCGGATCACGACTCGTTATCGGCAGATTCTCTAAATCAGGTGACTCGGACTAGGGTGCAAAAATATTCCTAATTTTTCAATAAATGCAAGTGTGGTGGTCCTTGCCCACACTCCCCTCTGCTGGCTTTTATTGTTATGACACTTCCTGTTTTGAATAATGGTATCAGCTTTAACCTGGCTCACCTCGGAGTGCACCTGCAGCTCATCATTAATCAACACTGCTTATAAGGAGCGGCCCGGGCAGCAAGCAGGTGCCAGATGATTCTGCCAGTCACCATTGGTACATCGGCCAACTCAAGTCTGTGGTCTTTTGACTCTTGTTTTTGAAAGCTTCATTGATTTTATCTTTTGCCTTCAGGACACTCACCCAGCCAGGCCTCCTGACAGAACAACGCCGCCTGCCACAGTCACAACCTGGATCATCAACCCTTCCAGCCACTCCACACCTTGCATGTCTTTAATAAATACCATTTCACTCTACTTCAGCTTCCGGGTCGCACTTTGGTCCGCATCGCCTTCGCCTAGCCTGCCCTAACATAATCATCTGGCCATACAAAATGGACCAAGCGACCGCCAATGGCTTTCAGGAGGCCCTTGGACACCAAGGGCACATGCTGGGTAATCATGAACAGATGCTACATAGCTTTGCAGAGACGCTGCGGACAATTTCTATGGACCTGCAGCAGGTCAAGACGCAACTCTCGCAGCCTCCCAGGGCCGGACCTAACGTGCCCGTGAGTAAATTTAATGGTGGGCCATCACCCCCACTTCAGCCAGACGTATTTATACCGACTCCTGAGTGTTATACTGGGGAGTTGGGTTCATGTGGTCGTTTTTTGCTTAATTGCAACCTCGTGTTTGATTTACAGCCTTCTAGTTATGCCTCTGATGCTGCTAAGGTTGCTTTTTGTATTAACCTGCTGAGAGGGAAGGCTGGTCAATGGGCAACCGCACTTTGGGAGAGGAATTCTCCGGTGCTGAGCTCTTTCGACGCATTTTCTGGAGAACTACGCAAGGTATTTGATCACCCTGTCCGTGGGAGAGAAGCCAGAAACCGCCTGTTTTCCCTCCAGCAGGGTTCCAAATCAGTGGCGGATTTCTCTATTGCTTTTCGTATTCTCGCTGCAGAAAGTGGCTGGGGTGAGCTGGCTTTGATATCTGTCTTTTTGCGTAATTTAGCAGATGAAATAAAGGATGAACTGGCCACACGGGATGAGCCTTCCACTCTGGAGGAGCTAATTTCCTTAGCAATAAAGATAGATAATCGCATCAGAGAACGTAAGAGGGAGAAAGCTGTCAAGTCACGTCTGTTTCCACCACTCCTGTCACCCTCTGCCGATAACATCAAACCATCCCCCAGTGACACTCGGCAACCAACAACCCCTCTTCAGTTGGAAGAACCCATGGAACTTGGGCAAATCGGACACCCTACAATCACCTGCCCTGCACAGCCAAAAGACCGGGCTCACCGGATAAAACGGAGTACCCTGGTGAGCCAAACCTCCTCCGAATCCTGCCCGCAGTCGCGACTCATACTCCCTGCTAGTATCTCTCATGGTCTGGACTCTAGGCCACTTCAGGTATTTATTGATTCTGGTGCTGATGACAGTTTTATGGATGAAGGTTTTGCAAATCAAGCTAAAATCCCTCTCGAACCCCTCAAGACCCCCAAAGTAGTAGAAGCAGTGGATGGTAGAAAACTGTTTTCTGTAACTCATCGCACCATTCCTCTCATGCTCAAGGTTTCGGGAAATCATCATGAGTCAATACAATTGTTTATTATCTCCTCTCCAGTAGCACATGTCATCCTTGGTCTCCCCTGGCTCAAACTTCACAACCCTAACATTAACTGGACAGCAGGGAAGATTGTGGGGTGGAGCAATCGCTGCCACCAGGAATGCCTTGGCTCAGCAAACGCATTTGGCGGAGCGGCCAAAGAGCCGGCCCATCCTCCAGAGCCTCCTGACCTCTCCAATGTGCCCCCTGAGTACCATGACTTGGCAACAGTGTTCAGTGAGGACCTCGCCCACACTCTGCCTCCCCATCGCCCCTATGATTGTGCCATTAATCTCCTACCGGGGGCTCCCCTTCCGACAAGCAGACTTTACAACATATCCGGTCCCGAGAGGACTGCTATGGAAGACTACATCAGACTCCTTGGCTTCTGGTATCATCCGTCCCTCTTCCTCCCCTGTCGGCGCAGGTTTCTTCTTCGTGGGCAAGAAGGATGGCGGCCTGCGGCCATGCATTGATTACCACAGCCTAAACCAGATAACAATAAAAGATAAGTACCCTTTGCCTCTAATTGACCCTTCTTTTGAGCCCTTCAGTCACGCCAGGTTGTTCACAAAGCTGGATCTCCGAACTGCATATCATCTCGTCCGAATCCGTGAGGGGGATGAGTGGAAGACGGCATTCAACACTCCCCTTGGTCATTTTGAATATTTAGTAATGCCCTTTGGTCTCACAAATGCTCCTGCTGTTTTCCAACGACTCATGAATGATATCTTTCGTGATATTCTTAACCGTTTTGTGTTTATCTACCTAGATGACATACTTGTGTTTTCACGATCGTTAGAGGAACATCGGCATCATGTCAGGATGGTCTTGCAGAGGCTCCTGGAGAACAGGCTTTTTGTTAAACCGGTAAAGTGTGAATTCCATGTGTCCTCGGTTAGCTTTTTGGGTTACATAATCGCCCAGGGGCAACTCAAACCAGACCCAATAAAGATAAAGGCAGTCGTTGATTGGCCTACTCCCAATACCCGTAAGGACCTTCAGAGATTCTTGGGCTTCGCAAATTTCTATCGTCGCTTCATCCGGGACTACAGCAAAGTGGCTCTCCCGCTGACTCAGCTCACCTCCACCAAACACCCCTTTGCCTGGCCTGAAGCTGCTGGTAAGGCGTTTTCCCAGCTAAAGTCACTCTTCACCTCTGCCCCTATCCTCAAACACCCAGACACCTCACGCCAATTTGTGGTGGAGGTGGATGCGTCTGACACCGGTGTTGGGGCCATCTTGTCCCAGCGAGATCCCACCACCCAGAAGCTGCATCCATGTGCCTTTTTCTCCCGGCGGCTCAGCCCTGCTGAGAGGAACTATGATGTTGGAAACCGGGAACTGCTGGCGATTGTTCTGGCCCTGCAGGAATGGCGTCACTGGCTGGAAGGTGGTAAGATCCCATTCCTTATCTGGACAGATCACAAAAACCTCTCCTACATCCAATCCGCACAACGACTCAACCCCCGACAAGCACGCTGGTCACTGTTCCTTGCCAGGTTTAATTTTTCATTGTCATACCGCCCCGGTTCACGTAATGGAAAGGCTGATGCACTTTCACGGCTGCATTCACCATGTCAAAGCTCAGGTGACCCTGAACCCATTCTTCCCTCGTCCTGCATGGTTGGCGCTGCAAGATGGGAAATTACATCATTGGTCAGGGAAGCTCAGAAGGCTGATCCAGATCCAGGAAACGGTCCCCCGAATCGCTTATATGTCCCTTCTGTTGCACGATCTCAAGTCCTAGAATGGGGCCACTCGTCCAAGCTAACCTGCCACCCTGGTGTTCATAGGACCCTCAGTTTCCTTCGCCGATCATTCTGGTGGCCAGGCATGGCCAAAGATGCTCGTGACTTTGTCAAAGCCTGCGCGATCTGTGCTCGAGGGAAGGCCTCTCATCAGCCGCCTGCTGGTCTGTTATGCCCCCTCCCTGTTCCCAGTAGACCTTGGTCCCACATTGCTGTGGATTTTGTAACCGGTCTGCCTCCTTCTGAAGGTAATACAGTTATCCTTACCATTATCGATCGTTTTTCCAAGTCTGTTCACTATATTCCCCTTCCCAAACTACCCTCTGCTCTTGAAACCGCCAATCTCTTGGTCAAGCATGTTTTCAGGCTTCATGGCCTCCCTTTAGACATCGTTTCCGACCGTGGTCCCCAGTTCTCCTCGGTGGTATGGAAAGAGTTCTGCAAGGCAGTGGGAGCGACAGCTAGTCTCTCTTCGGGATACCATCCCCAGACCAACGGCCAGACGGAAAGGGCCAACCAGGACCTAGAGGCTGCTCTGCGTTGTGTCACCGCCCACCATCCTGTCTCCTGGAGCACTTTCCTCCCATGGGTTGAGTATGCACATAATTCGCTCATCTGCTCGGCCACTGGTATGTCCCCTTTCATGGCGTGTAATGGTTTTGAGCCTCCATTGTTGCCGGAGCAGGAAAAGGAAATAGCTGTTCCTGCTGTGAAGGACCATGTCGGCAGAATTAGGGACATCTGGAAGTCTGTGAGGGCTGCCCTCGGTCGCACTGCCGAGAAAAACAAGAGACTGGCTGATCTCCATCGTTCGCCAGCTCCAGAATACAAGGTGGGACAGGAGGTCTGGTTGTCCGCCCGGGACCTCCCCCTGCAGGTGGAGTCACGCAAACTTGCCCCCCCGCTTCGTGGGCCCCTACAAAATAACCAAGATCATCAACCCATCTGCCGTTCGGTTGGACCTCCCGGCATCCATGAATGTACACCCCACCTTTCACGTTTCCCTTCTCAAGCCTGTTAGCTCCAGTGACCTGTGTCCTCCTGCCGTTGCACCTCCCCCGCCCCTTCTCATTGATGGCCACCCCGCGTTTGCAGTCTCAAAGATTCTGGATGTCCGTCCTCGGGGTCGTGGGTTCCAGTTTCTGGTGGACTGGGTGGGCTATGGCCCTGAGGAGAGGTCGTGGATCTCCCGTACTCTAATTCTGGACCCGTCCCTCTTGCGGGATTTCTACGCTGCCAACCCTGGGAAACCGGGCAGGCCGCCCGGTGGCGTCCGTTGAGAGGGGGGTACTGTGGTGGTCCTTGCCCACACTCCCCTCTGCTGGCTTTTATTGTTATGACACTTCCTGTTTTGAATAATGGTATCAGCTTTAACCTGGCTCACCTCGGAGTGCACCTGCAGCTCATCATTAATCAACACTGCTTATAAGGAGCGGCCCGGGCAGCAAGCAGGTGCCAGATGATTCTGCCAGTCACCATTGGTACATCGGCCAACTCAAGTCTGTGGTCTTTTGACTCTTGTTTTTGAAAGCTTCATTGATTTTATCTTTTGCCTTCAGGACACTCACCCAGCCAGGCCTCCTGACAGAACAACGCCGCCTGCCACAGTCACAACCTGGATCATCAACCCTTCCAGCCACTCCACACCTTGCATGTCTTTAATAAATACCATTTCACTCTACTTCAGCTTCCGGGTCGCACTTTGGTCCGCATCGCCTTCGCCTAGCCTGCCCTAACAGCAAGTTCTCAGCCAATCAAATGTGCGTTTGAGGGGGAAAAAATGGACCGGCACATTCAGCAAGTGAGAAGGGGTAAATGAAAGTCTGAAAATAATTCACTTAATAATGGTAAAGGGTCATTTCTATCCTTACAACATGGGAAGACAATCTACATTTCCTATATAACTGAACTCATTATATAATGCAAATAAGGTTGTTTAAAAGTTGGTGGGACAATTTCAGCATCCTGAAATGTTAACAAGTGTTACGTCCGTACCGTCCCTATGCAAATCTACGCCCTTGTTTCCAGTGTTGTTAATAACGGCGTTGGAATATAACGGCATTACTAATGGCGTTATTTTTTTCAGTAATGAGTAATCTAATTAATTAATTTTCTCATCTTGGCAACGCCGTTACCGTTACTGAGGCGGGAAAGGCGTGCGTTACTATGCGTTACTAAGTTGGTTGAATAAAAAAAGTCTGAGAGAGACTGACTCACGGAGACGAAAGAGCAGAGCAGGAGTGGGGAAGACGCCGTTGCAAACGCGATGCTAGGTGGCTCCAATAATACCTGACTGTAATGCCATGGCCTACAAACTACGCCCACATGATACGGTAGGTATATCATATTATAGAACTAGATGCAAATGACAGACACGGCTGCATTGGCAACATGTTTTAAGGACGACATGCGTTAGTAAACAGCCGCCATCTTAAAGCAGTAGACCTCTCAGGAAGGCTCTGATGCAGAGATCCTTCCTAGCGAACCTAAGTAACTTTTTTTTTTTTTTTTTTTTTAATCTAAAATGCTCCTAAATCGGCAAAATCTTGACTTAAATCTATCTTTAAATGATGAAACCGTTTTAAAACTTACACATGTTGAAAGTAGACAGATGGGAACTAATGCAATAATGAGAGTAATTTTAACAACTTTAACGGTTGATTCAAAACTTTAAATGACTTCCACACATAGCAAAGGTTACTATCTAGTTATCTATGGAGGTAGATTTGTGTCTTTATTATTCAATCAAAAAAAAAGTTGCTTCAATCAAAATTCTACCTCCATAGTTATCGCAATACCCTTGTGTCTAGTTAAGTGGAGGGTAAAGAATTGGGCTAGGGGCAGTTGTCCCCAAAACCCTTTAAACTTCACATTGTGGTTTTTTTGTTGTTGTTGTTGGGGGTTTTTTGGGGGGGGGGGAAACATGAAAATTATCACTAGTTACTCTGCCAAGTAACTAATTACTCTTACATTCAGGTAACTGAGTTACTAACGCAATTGCTTTTTGGGAGAAGTAATTTGTAACTAATTAATTACTTTTTTAAAGTAAAATTAACAACACTGCTTGTTTCACAGGCATGTAGGTGAGAAAATATAGGCCCATTACAGACACGTTTTACTCAGTTTTAAACTTGTTATATATTAAAAAGAATCAGGCATTTAGAGTAATTAAATCTTCACAGAACCAAAAGGGCTACTGTGGACAAATGCGCTTCCCAAAAAGTCAGGTGTGGCAAGGCATGAACCTGCAAATACTGTACCATGCAAATCTCTCCTTCTCTTTATATAATCAGTTATTCGTCTTCAAATTATGGATGCTTTATTGTAATACTTAAAATATGGGATGAGTCCCACTTTTGTAAGCATAGTATCTCAACAAATAAATAAATAAATAAGTTTTATTCATTTATTTATTTATCAGTAACAACAAGAGCCATCAAAATATGAAGCAAATCTGAAATTGAGCTGGCATATTTTTGGTGATTAAGCATATTTTTGGTGATTAAGCATGATTTTACCCATGGCTGAGCAAATGTTGTATGGATATAACAGTTTTTATGTTCTGTGTATTGCTAAAAAATATTCAATATTATTAAATATTATTCTTTTAAATTTTCGGTGGTTTCGTTTGGTTATTTTTAACATGAGGATTACAAAATGAGTGAAGGCAGTTTAGTGTTGGATTATTCAAAATATAGGGAGGGCAATAATTATTGTGATTCCAAACCCAATTTATTTTTATGTGCCCCCCGTAAGACGTCTGACGACGGGACTGGTGTAGTGACGTTGACCTTGATGCTTTTGGAAACTCCTTTGTGTGTGTCTCGTGCAAAAAGGGCACAGCTGTTGCACTCAAGTAACACACACATGCACGCACGCACGCACGCAGGGGATTATAGCAGGATTGGCCACTTGACTGAGGACGTCCATTGTGCGCAGACTCTGTCGGACTCTTCCACTTTGACAGCTCGGTATTCCTCTCAGCTGATGAGTGACGTCACACTTCTAGCAGCATGATTTCCAGGATGCGCAAGAAACTACTACGTGTGGCGTAATCCCCATGCGTTTGAGAAACAACTTCCAGCATTGCCATGCGGGGGTTCGTGCTGCGGGAAGCCGCCAAGCGCTTCCCCTGGCTGGCTAACGTGACGCTTTACGGCGGCCTGTTCGCCGGAGGCGACCTGGTGCACCAGCTGCTGGCGCACAAGGAGCGCCTAGACTGGACGCATACGCGCAACGTGGCCGTGGTGGCGGTCACCTTCCACGGTAACTTCAACTACTTCTGGATGAGGGCGCTGGAGCGACGCTTTCCCGGGAAGTCGGCTGGGATGCTCTTCCGAAAGCTGCTTCTGGACCAGAGCTTCGCCTCGCCGTTGGCAACCAGTGTCTTTTACACGGGTGAGTGAAAAACAAGAATCCTGTCAAAATCAGGGAGCATAATAAGTTGTTTTTCTCAAATATCTAAGGCAATTAAACCAAATGGTTTAATCGCAACTCCAATTAACTTGCAACTCCAAATAACTTAATTTACAAAACGTTTAAAGTTCAGCCCCTTTGGCCAGCTTCACTCTGCAATATGAAATTTGGAGGGCATGTTTATCACGAGCAGACGCACGAATAAGTCTCAAGAGACCATGCCTGAAAATATTCTGATATTTTCAATCAATTCAATTAGCCCTTTACAAAAACCCGACCTGCCCTCAAAGTGCTTTACAACAAAGACAAACATGGTTCATGAAAGACAAAAGGAAGGAAGGTACTTACTACTAACCTATCCCGTACTGCTGCTTTTGTATCAAATGGATTTTGGTATACAGCAGGGGTCATGAATTAAAAATCCTCTGGGTCCGAAATTAAAAAATTACAACAATCTCGGGTCCGGAAATATTTTTAATGCTTCTTTTTTTAAAAAAAAAATTATTGCCAGTGGGGTCATTGGCGGGGCCTCTTGGGGCCCGCGGGGCCTAGGGTGAGGCTCGCTGTCCCTTGCCGGTGGGGTGAACGCCCCCTGGTCGCCGGCGCTTGGTGTGGCGCCTGCTCGGGGTGCGGGGTGGGTGCTCGGTGGGTGGGAGGGGGGTGGACGGTCGCGGAGGCGCCGTGGGTGGTCTGGGGCGGGGATTGATCGGGGCCCTGACGCTTCTTCCGCCCTGGGGCCGGTGGTTCTGGTGGACGGGGCCACGCCCGCGGGAGCCTGCCTCTTAACTCACGCACTTCTCACTTCGGCACTGTAAATATTTTTCACCCTGGCACTTACATGCTCATACATTTCTCCGGGGAGAGTTGGGACGGGGCTTTACAGTCACTCCCCCCTGTTTTTAATGCACCACACACCAAGGCTGTGGGATGGTTGGGACCTGTTGGGGGGGGGGGGGGGGCCTCACGGCTGCCTCCTCACCACAGGCCCCGCCATCCCTGCACCTTTTTTAAATGCACCACACACATCATACTCCACAGGAGAGCTCCGGCAAAGGGCGGTGGGACGGGCGGCTGGACAGAAACTCCATGCTGCGGTCCCACTGCCCCAAGCCAAGCTCTCCTATTTTAATGCATACATTGCACTACCCTCCCCTCACACCCCCATCACGGTGCTGGGTGATGGCTGCCAGTCGGGAACCTGGCAGCCACAGTAATAGGGTGGTAGGTGAGTCCCACACTTTTTCTATATGGCGTGGATCCTGGGGTGTGGCCTCCCCTCTGCCTCGGCTGCCGGCCGCGGGAGTGGGTTGGGGGGTCGGGTCTCCAATCTTGCATCGCCCCGTGGGAGTTCCTGGGCGTTCTCCTGCCTCCGCGTTCCCCTCTCTTCTCTGGCTGGGCATCCGCCCTGTGCTCCGTCGCGGGTCGCTGGCTGGGCGCCGGTGTATCAGCGGGCTGTCGCCTGCACCGGCGGGGGACCCTGCCTTGCCTGGGGCTTGGTGGGCCGCTGGGGGTCCCGTGGCGTGCCGTGCCGGTTGGGGGGCTGTGGCTGTGGCTCGTGGCCCGGGTGGGCGGGCGGGGGTGGGTGTAGGCGTGGGGTTGGTGATGCGTCCCCTCCTGCCATCCCTGAAGGCCGGTTGATGGGCGCGCGGGTGGCCCGGGGGACCACCCTGGGTCCCGGGGGGGGGGACGGTGGCTCCTTTGCTGGGCGGCGGGAGGAGGGATGGGCTGCGCATGGCCCCCCCACCCCCCGGCCCGCCCTCCCTCCCCGGGCTGGCTGGGTGGGGGCCGTGGCCCTGGGTTGGCGCCCGCGCGGTCTCTCCGCCCGTCTGCATGGCTGTCGCGCGCCCGGTGGGGCTTGCGTGCTGCTGGATGTGGTAGGGCATGCTCGGGTTGGGGGTTCCGGTGCCGGGATTGGCGATGCGGCGGCGTAGGGTTGGTCGCCAACGGGCTTACACTCATAAGAGATTCACACGATTACTGGGTTCTAGATCACAGAACTGATTTGTGTACACTCTACCCCTTTCAATCACTTAGCTTATAGTCTTATAGACACCCCCACCCCCATTCTCCTCTTTCACTGGCCAATTGGCCCCCACATGGTGTAAACCGGAAATACATCTCGCTGACGATAGCACCAGCATATTAGTAACTAGTTTAGATGTTCAATGTATTTCTTGTTGTTGTTTGTGTATGTGTTTCTTTTCTTTCTTCTCTTGTATTTCTTTTCTTCTGTCCCCCCATAATCCCTTCCTGTTCGCTGCTTTGTCATAATAAAAAGGTATTTTGAATGATCACAATGGGAGTATGTCAGACTCTCCATGTGAAACATTAAAACTGTTCAGAATCCGGGCACTTAGACTTCCATTCTCTGTGTCAAACAGCTGAACAGGACAGGTTTAAAAAAAAAAAAAAAAAAAATTACAAACGTATCTTTACGTGGCCATGCTGATAATTACAACAATAAAAAATGTAAATAAAACATAAAAAATAAATTTATACTAAGTAATAAATGATATTTAATAATAATTAATTAGTAATAGATAATAAAGCGATCATATTGAGCCCTTAATTCTGCTATTTTTTGAGAACGGATGGCTGAGTTCATGGGGAAACTTTGCAAAAAAGCTGCGTGCTTCGTCTCATAGTGCCTTTTCAAATTGCTGCTTTTTACAAGCGCTAACGTTGTTCGGCCATTCCTTACTACGCGGCGAAACGTCTACACAACGCTCAGCGCGCTTGCGCAAGCATCCGCACGCATGCGCACATCGGTCAGAAGCGGCGAGTGCTCACTATTTTTGTTTTTATTTAGTTTTTTTAGAACCTTTTCATTGCCTCAAAAATACGTTTTGCATGTATTACCCTCTCATACTTTTAAGCATTGTGTTTTTTTGTCTTAGCTTTGAAGCAGTTGACCACATTAGTCATGTAGCGTATTTAAACCGTCCTTATTTGGTATAACTGCATTTAAGTATTTTCTTAAGGCATTTTTAGTACGTTCTGCCTGTATGCATCCAAACAAAACAAGTTTAGTACGCACGGTAGTACTTTGGGTGTCAAATTCGACTAATGTGAGACGTTTTGCCGATGTAGCAGATTTTGGCAGAACACCGTCTCTGAACAGATGAGGCTTAGCGGTCTTGTGCTGCCGCCAGGTAAAATGAACAAAAATGTGTTGGTCTACTTCTCCTTAAACACTCTGTTTTCTGCATCAATCTTGCGTAGTTTTGAGCACGCCATTTGCCGTACCTTTTCGCATCTTCCTCCAACTTCATTCGGCTCAGTTTTTGGCTGTCACCCCGCGGAGTCTGGAAAGCGAGTGTGAGACAGGCTGTTGTAAAAATAACTTTCAAATGCTTCACTCCCATTGGCTGGCTCACGCGCGTCACCGCTAGGGTTTTTGTTATTTGCCTCCTTCCGCTCTGCAAACCCGCAGAAAAACAATTATTTTTGTTGTTGCAACGAGTATTAGTCCAGACAGCTTGAGATCCGGTCCAGACGGCTTGGGGATCCGGAAACAGACCGAGATCCGCAGTTCCGTGACCTCTGGATACAGTGATCCCTCATTTTTTGCGGTTAATGAGACACAAACCCCCCGCCCGATAATCAAAATCCGCGAAGTAGAGATGGAGCTTATATACATTTTTTTTTTAAAAACATTTTTTCGGGGGGGGTGGTGGTGTTCAATGTATTTACAGTATTCAAATTTTGGAAGTATTGACACCCCTGCAATTCTGTCAGATAATGTTCAATTTCTCCCAGAAAATGATTGTAATTACAAATGGTTTGGTAATAGTGTCTTCATTTATTGTGCTTGAAATGAAAAAAAAAAAAAAACACAAAAGACAATGGGAAAAGAAATTAAGTCAGTATCGTTTTACACAAAACACAAAAAAATGGGCAGGACAAAAGTATTGGCAGCCTTTGTAAAATCATGTAATGCTTCTCTAATTTGTGTAATTAACAGCACCTGATACTTACCCGTGGCACATAACAGGTGGTGGCAATAACTAAATCGCATTTGCAGCCAGTTGAAATGGATTAAAGTTGACTCAACCTCTGTCTTGTGTCCTTGTGTGTACCACATTGAGCATGGAGAAAAGAAGACCAAAAAACTGAAGACTTGAGAAGCAAAATTCTGAGGAAGCATGGGCAATCTCAAGGCTACAAGTCCATCTCCAAAGACCTGGATGTTCATGTGTCTACTGTGCACAATGTCATCAATAAGTGTAAAGTGACACTAGGGGTTTGACAAAATATTGAAATGGTGATATATTGTGATACTTTGTATCCCAAAAGATTATCGATATGCTCCTGTCAAGAATCAAGATATCGTTTTAAAAAGCTGTCAATGTCTAAAAATAAAAAATAAAAAGGAACCAAAAAGTTGCTACCAAAATCTTCCACCATAATAGTGTCTCAGTTCACTCTAAGGCTGCATTGACGGTGCACGACGCCGAATCCATTTAGACGGGGAACGTTGGTTCATTCGAAACCAGAGCATTCACAGTCCTTCTGTCCGATTTTCAGGGCATTTACAGGTCATTTTCTGCTGAGTTTGAGTGACTGCCTATTCATTTGGGGTGTTCAGGTCATCTCCTGTTCTGTACCTCAAAATAATTAGGAAGAGACCCATAAAATACCCCAAAATCAACAGGAAGTAACTGAAAATCAACAGGTAAATGACCTTAAATAACCCAAAGTTACCTCATTGCCTTGCACTGGCTGCCACTGACGGCCATAGACGTTCAATCCGTTTGAAGTGGGAGGGATGGCAGCGAATGAACGAATGTTCATTCGCTGCCACCCTCCCAGTTCAAATGGATTGGACGTCTACTAGTGATAAACTAGAAGCTTGTTTTTTTTCTGTTTATTATTTGTTTGTAGAATATCCTACAATGATTTCCTGACTAATGTATCTAACGTTGTATCGCCATATCGTCAGATCATCGTTATCGTGAGCTTTGTATCGCAAATCGTATCGTATCGTGAGGTACCAAGAGGTTCCCACTCCTACATGGCACTGTGGCTAACCTCCCTAGATGTGGACGGAAAAGAAAAATTGACAAGAGATTTAATCGAAAGATTGTGTGGACGGTGGATAAAGAACTTCGACTAACATCCAAACAAGTTCAAACTGTCCTGCAGTCCGAGCGTACAACAGTGTCAACCCGTACTATCGGTCGGCGTCTGAATGAAAAGGGCCTCTATGGTAGGATACCTACTTCTGACCCAGAGACATAAAAAAGCCAGGCTGGAGTTTGCCAAAACTTACCTGAGAAAGCCAGAAACGTTTTGGAAGAATGCTCTCTGGTCAGATGAGACAAAAGTAGAGCTTTTTGGGAAAAGGCATCAACATAGAGTTTACAGGGAAAAAAACAAGGCCTTGAAAGAAAACACGGTCCCCACAGTCAAACATGGCGGAGGTTCCCTAAAGTTTTGGGGTTGCTTCCTCTGGCACTGGACTGCTTGACTGTGTGCATGGAATTATAAAGTCTGAAGACTACCAACAAATTTAATGTAGGGCCCAGTGTCAAAGCTGGGTCTCCCTCAGAGGTCATGGGTCTTCGAGCAGGACAATGACCCAAAACACACTTCAAAAAGCACCAGAAAATGGTTTGAGAGAAAGCACTGGGAACTTCTAAAGTGGCCAGTAATGAGTACAGACCTCAATCCCATAGAACACCTTTGGAGAGATCTGAAATTGGCAGTTTGGAGAAGGCACCCTTCAAATCTCAGAGACCAGGAGCAATCGGCCAAAGAAGAATGGTTTAAAATTCCAGCAGAGCATTGTAAGAAACTCATTGATGGATACCGGAAGCAGTTGTTCAGTTATTTTGTCTAAAGGTTGTGCTACCAAGTATTAGGCTGAGGGTGACAATACTTTTGTCCGGCCCATTTTTGGAGTGTTGTGTAAAATGAAAATGATTAAAAAAAAATTCATTCTCTTTTGTGTTGTTTTTCATTGCAAGCAAAATAAATGAAGATATTACTACCAAAACATTTTTAATTGGAATCATTTTCTGGGAGAAATAGAGCATTTTCTGACAGAATTGCAGAAGTGCCAATATTTTTGGCCAGCAGTTTAAGACATGATTTTTCCCCAAAGTATAATTCTTTATTAAATTCTTTATGAACTGAGTCCTCACAAATCAACTCATGCTGATTAGAACAGCGCACGACACAACACATGAGTTGACATAGCGACTCCGCCAATGTTTAAAAAGTTAACGAGGCGGCGGCCTTTGAAATGTTATGAATGTTATCTGGCCACTTCAAAGGAGCTCCCTTGTCACTCATGGTTTACTTTAACAAACTGCAGCTGCCTGGTGAGAAAGAAATGCTTCAGGAGGGTGAGTGAGAGGCTGTACGTGATTGGATGGGAGATCTCAAATCCTGGATTTTTTTTTTTAATTGAAAAATATCCACGGACTGAGGGCACGATGTTTGAAGTGCAAAGTAATGAGGGATCATTGTACTCCGATTGTGGTTCTTCATTATGTTTCATTTATAATTAGAAAGCAGCGAACAGGAAGGGGTTTAGGGGGGACAGAAAGAAAGGAAGTAGACAGAAGAGGAAAAGAACAAACAACAACAACAAAAAACAAAAATAGATGATTAAACGCCTATGCTACCCAAGAACATGTATGTATATATATATATATATATATATATATATATATATATATATATATATATATATATATATATATATATATATACACATACATACATTGGGGGGTCTCAGAGCAGAACTTCAAGTCATCTGAGTGTTTTCTGCCATGTATACAGTGGGGCAAATATATTGGGGCATATAGTCAACCACTAATTGTGCAAGTTCTCCCACTTGAAACTATTAGAGAGGCCTGTAATTGTCAACATGGGTAAACCTCAACCATGAGAGAAAAAATGTGGGGGGAAAAAAAAACAGAAAATCACATTGTTTGATTTTTAAAGAATTTATTTGCAAATCATGGTGGAAAATAAGTATTTGGTCAATACCAAAAGTTCATCTCAATACTTTGTTATGTACCCTTTTTTTGGCAATAACGGAGGCCAAACGTTGTCTGTAACTCTTCACAAGCTTTTCACACACTGTTGCTGAAATTTTGGCCCATTTCTCCATGCAGATCTCCTCTAGAGCAGTGATGTTTTGGGGCTGTTGTTGGGCAACATGGACTTTCAACTCCCTCCACAGATTTTCTATGGGGTTGAGATCTGGAGACTGGCTAGGCCACTCCAGGACCTTGAAATGCTTCTTACGAAGCCACTCCTTTGTTGCCCTGGCTGTGTGTTTGGGATCATTGTCATGCTGAAAGACCCAGCCACATCTCATCTTCAATGCCCTTGCAGATGGAAAGAGATTTTCACTCAAAATCTCTCGATATATGGTCCCAATCATTCTTTCCTTTTCACAGATCAGTCGTCCTGGTCCCTTTGCAGAAAAACAGCCCCAAAGCATGATGTCTCCACCCCCATGCTTCACAGTGGGTATGGTGTTCTTCGGATGGAATTTTAATATTCTTTCTCCTCCAAACATTAGAACCTGTGTTTCTACCAAAAAAATCTATTTTGGTTTCATCTGACCATAACAAATTCTCTCAGTCCTCTTCTGGATCATCCAAATGCTCTCTAGCGAACCGCAGATGGGCCTGGACGTGTACTTTCTTCAGCAGGGGGACACGTCTGGCAGTGCAGGATTAGAGTCCCTGGTGGGGCATTGTGTTACTGATAGTAGCCTTTGTTACTGTGGTCCCAGCTCTCTGTAGGTCATTCACTAGGTCCCCCCGTGTGGTTCTGGGATTTTTGCTCACTGTTCTTGTTGTCATTTTGACGCCACGGGGTGAGATCTTGCATGGAGCCCCAGATCGAGGGAGATTATCAGTGGTCTTGTATGTCTTCCATTGTCTAATAATTGCTCTCACAGTTGATTTCTCTACACCAAGCGTTTTACCTATTGCAGATTCAGTCTTCCCAGCCTGGTGCAGGTCTACAATTTTGTCTCTGGTGTCCTTTGACAGCTCTTTGGTCTTGGCCATAGTGGAGTTTGGAGTGTGACTGACAGTGTGGACAGGTGTCTTTTCTACCAATAATGAGTTAAAACAGGTGCCATTAATACAGGTAACGACTGCATCCTCGTTAGAAGAAGTTAGACCTCTTTGACAACCAGAAATCTTGCTTGTTTGTAGGTGACCAAATACTTATTTTCCACTGTAATTTGGAAATAAATTCTTTAAAAATCAAACAATGTGATTTTCAGTTTTTTTTCCACATTCTGTCTCATGGTTGAGGTTTACCCATGTTGACAATTACAGGCCTCTCTAATCTTTTCAAGTAGGAGAACTTGCACAATTGGTGGTTGACTAAATACTTATTTGCCCCACTGTGTGTGTGTGTATAAATAAATAAATAAATTAAAAAAAAAAAAATATATATATATATATATATATATATATATATATATATATATATATTTATATATATATTTATATATATATATACAGGCGTGCACATAATTTTTTTACCCAGGTTCTCAGAGGAGGACCTGGAGATGTGACTTGGTCCTCATTGAGCTTGAAAGCCGACCCGCCTGATGCGATAAAATTATGACAAGCTTTACTTAGAGCCAATTACCTTTAATTAATTATATTAACAATTAATGCTCGATTAACATCAACTGGCACAACAAAATTGCCATTACTTCGAAGTGAAATGTAAAGAAATAAACATAAAAGCACCAATTCAAAATAAAGGGCATTATGCGGCTCCCACATTAACTCCAAGCCTTTGTAAAAGTGGGATGCCCTCCTCCTCATAAGAGCTCATTGAACGTACATGTTTAGCTTTGTGAAATGCGAGCAAAAACACGTTTGTCAGTGCATAGCGCTGTGCAGGGCGAGTGGGGTGCTGTCTGACATCGATAGTTTGCTTAAGTGCCACATGCTCTGTTTTTTTCGTGCTTTTCAACGTTTGGATGGCTGAAATTCTTTGACCCTACTACATAAAATGCGCTGCTTTTATTAGCGACATTGGAATTCTCACAGCAAATTTTGTACCACATTTCCGTGCAAGCATCATTTGCTTCTAGCCATGGTACCTACCTCCTGCAGCCACTTTTCAGCAAATGTCCTTTTTTTCGGTAGCTCCGGTGACGTCTCTCTCGTCTGTCTGTCTTTTGACGGGGGTGGGGGAACACGGAAATAATTACCGGTACTCAGTGGGGCCTGCCTCTTTGACATTTTGAGAAGTGATTTTCTCGTGTCCGCCGCAAATACAGTGGTCAGCCATTGGTACGCAAAAGCGTATGGAATCCGTTGAGTGCCCGCGCGTTTGTCTACGTCCAGTACACATGCGCGCATGCGGACCACTTATGTGCACCCCTGTGTATATATATATACAGTATATATATATATATATATATATATATATATAAAAGCTTCAACTAACCTTATTTATGATGTTTAGAAAATCCAGCCCCATTTGCTAGTTTTACTTAGCTACATGAAATTTGATGATCACATCTATTATAAGTTGAAGAACCAGAAAACTCAAGAGGCTGTTTGGAAAGGCATAAGAAATTTGACCTTTAGCTTTCAAGTTTGATGACTCGCTGTAGAACAGAAATCTCCAAATAACGTAAACCATAAATTTGTGAAAATTAAGCCCCTATAGCTAGGTTAACCCAGCAAAACGAAATTTGATAGACATGTCTTTCAAGAATAGACGCACAAAAAAGTCTCAAGAAGCCATTTCCTATAAGGCAAAGGAAATCTGACATTGTTACTAAACATTTGATGACCTGCCAGAAAAACACGAAACTTCTTGAAAATCCAGCATAATTAGCCAGTTTAATTAAGCAACATTAAATACACAAAAACTCTCAAGAAACTATTCCCAGCTCCAAAAGTCGTCTTGTGTGCTGTCAACGTGAGTTTCTGTTTTTGTCTTTTCAGGTGTGAGCTTCCTAGAGGGCAAAGAGGACATTTTTGAAGACTGGCGGGAAAAGTTCTTCAACACATGGAAGGTCAGCGAATGTCCTTGATATTAGAGAAGTATTTGCCTTGAGTATGATAGTCTTGCTGTTTCCCCTTTTGCAGACTGGACTCATGTACTGGCCTTTCATGCAGGTAGGCTTTTTCATTTTTCATATTCCATTCTGTCTATTTGCACAACTCACTTCCCATTTTCTGTTTGTAACAGCAAGAAGGTGCCCGCAAAGAATGTGTGCATATTTATTTATAAATGACCTCAGCAGCGGTCACATCCACGTCTGACTTGCTCATCACGTGCATTGAAACGTGACGAGAATTGAACGGTCATGTTTCAGTACCATTGACGGCGTTAGACACCCGATCCATTTCAATTAGTCGATTAATGACAAAAATAATCGTTGACCAATGTTTGTGGTAGCCCTAGTGATAACGAAAAATACTATATGTGCGCATTCACAGCTGCTGAATTTCGCCTTGCTGCCTCTGCACATGCGCACGGCCTTCATGGGCTGCTGCGCTTTCCTTTGGGCCACTTTTCTCTGTTTCTCCCGGCAAGATGGCGACGGCACAGCTGGTGTGGCACTGGCCTTCGTCATGGACCCCCGCAAGACTCTAGAGGAGATGCGACAGGCCCGCCTGGCCAGGAAACGTGACCGAGGGACCCATAAGGACAAATAGTCTCGTTCCAGAACCATCAAAAGTGCCGGCTCGGTCCGAGATCATGGCCAAGTACAGCGTCGCCAGACGTGTATTTTTAGAAATGCATCCCATAGCAACAGGTGGTGCTGTAGCCAATCAGAAAAAGTTGCAGAAAAGGCCTCCTGCTAACATGCTAAGAGGTTAGCATGCATATATGTGCCTATAAATTGAATGTATTTAACTTCTATAACCAGGGGTGCACATAATTTTTTTGCCCAGGTTCTCAGAGGAGGACCTGGAGATGTGACTTGGTCCTCATTGAGCTTGAGAGACGACCCGCCTGATGCGATAAATTTATGACAAGCTTTACTTAGAGCCAATTAACTTTAATTAATTATATTAACAATTAATGCTTGATTAACATCAACTGGCACAACAAAATTGCCATTACTTTGAAGTGAAATGTAAAGAAATAAAAAGCACCAATTCAAAATAAAGGGCATTATGTGGCTCCCACATTAACTACAAGCCTTTTTAAAAGTGGGATGTCCTCCTCATAAGACCTCATTGAACGTGCATGTTTAGCTTTGTAAAATGCGAGCAAAAACACGTTTGTCAGTGCATGTCGCTGTTCATTACCTTTATTCCGCCCTATTCAGCCACTTGTCCATAGGACGAGTGGGGTCCTGTTTGACATCGATAGTTTGTTTAATTGCGTCATGCTCTCTGTTTTTTTCGTGCTTTTCAAAGTTTGGATGGCTGAAATTCTTTGACCCTACATAAAATGCGCTGCTCTTATCGGCGACATTGGGATTCTCACGGCACATTTTGTACCGCATTTCCGTGCGAGCATCATTTGCTTCTAGCCATGGTACCTCCTGTAGCCACTTTTCAGCAAAAGTCCTTTTTTCCGGTAGCTCCGGTGACGTCTGTCGTCTGTCTGTCTTTGACGGGGGTGGGGGAACACGGAAGTAATTACTCAGTGTGGCCTGCCTCTTCGACATTTTGAGAAGTTATTTTCTCGTGTCCGCCGCAAATACAGTGGTCAGCCATCGGTACGCAAAAGCGTATGGAAACCGTTGAGGGCCAGCGCGTTTGTCTACGTCCAGTACGCATGCGCGCATGCGGACCACTTATGTGCACCCCTGTCTATAACTATATCTGTACGTCCGTGAATTATCAAACCGGAAATTTATTATTATTGTATAACATTCGAGGAGACGTGAACACCTTTAGGGGGTTTGCTAGGATATTAATTCTAAAATGGAAAGATGGCCCAATTTATTTTTAGGTAATGTGACAAAAATGGAGAGTAACGTTTCAAGTATAATTGATTGATTAACACTTTAAATATGTATTTAAATGTATTTTAGTGACATTTGTGTAGTTTGCTATATATTTTCTAAATATTTATTGTGATGAATGGAAGCAAAAAAAAAATTAATGAACCAACCTGTAAAATTAGTTCAGGCATATATCAATAATTGTTGCATTAATATTGGCAGATTTTCCCAGTAAGTGATTAGATAACTTTTTTTCAGTTGTATTTTTCTAATGATTTAATCTCACTAAATACTAATAGCTATTTATAAAATTTATTAAGGTTATAAAGTTTATATAACCAATTTATATATATATATATATATATATATATATATATATATATATATATATATATATATATATATATATATATATATATATATAAAATATATGTTTGTATTAGATATTTTGCTAATTATAATTCCAAAAAAATCAAGTGAAAAATTTGAATACATTTCATTTTTTAAAATATTTACATTACATTACATTTTTCTAACTGTCCTTTTCAAAACCAAATGAGGCCCAAAACATAAAAAGTTTACACACCTCTGTGTTGTTATTAACATAGTACAAGAAAAGATTAAACCGTTATTATTTATCTATTTATGTACTTATTTATTTATTTATTTATTATAATACCTTTTTGTTTAGTTTCATTATCAGATGCAGATTTGACGGTCCACTTGAGCCCAACAGCAGCTCCTGAAACTCATCTTAAGCGCTCGTCGCTCATTTTACTTGACACCGTTTTGTGCCTTTGCATGTCGCCACATTGCTGTGTTTGTTATCATGTCATTCAGTTTGTCTTTACTACCTCGAAACACAAACGCATGCCCGTCAGCTTGGCTGATGCGTGTGGACGAGACAGGTTTGCGGCTTTTGTTTTGGCAATAACAAAACAGGGATTCTTGGTACAAAACTATTGAAATCACATGTTCATCCTATCCTACTTGAAATCCTTAAATCTTAAATGGATATAATTAGTTGCTGCATCAAACAAGGGACCCTTATGTATTGTTTTGGAACTCAATACACACTTATGTCTGTTTTTTAATATGGTTATTAAGGTAACATATCGGCAAGTAAATGATAAAGACCAGTCTTTTTTTCAGTGAAATGTCAAGGTTGGCTCAGAATTACAGAAGACTAAGACATTTTTGTTTGTTTCTATGTTCAAAAAAGAAACTTAAATAAAATACAGCAGGGATCAAAACAATGTTAACTTTGTGTTTTGTTTTTATTTCTCCAACATCTTCACTCAAATGCCCAACAGACTGTTATAGGATGCCACCCAGGAAGTGAAATAAACATTGAGAGGATGAGTAACTGAATGAATGAATTTAGAAAGGACAGAGACGGTGTTTGAAGTAGCTTTATGTGTGGCGATGGTGCATGCGTGTGGATTAACCAGGATCACATGGGTCGCCTTAATCCCTCTGAAAAAGACACATTTGACCCGTGGTGACCTGTGACCCCCGCTAACCGGGAGCGGAATTGCCCAATCAGAGGCCAGGAAGCCATCAGGTGCTTCAAACGGGCATGGCATCTCGGTCCCCACTTTAAACTGAGCTAATAATAACTTTACTTATTTTATGTACATACTCTTTGCAACAAGAGACGCCATTTTGATTAATTTGCAACCCAAAATCAATCATATTAATCGATGATTGGGTGATGTTTTAGATTTCCGACAGTAATCGAAGGCATCACGGTCCCCAACTAATCCATTAAAACGTCTGGATTTGGGGAGATTCGCATATACGCCCCATTTCGGAATAGCTTCTCTGATTGGCTAGCTAGTTTCACTGGCTGCTTTAACGACCAATAGGAGTGGCAGAAGTGACCGGACACGTAACTTGTGATTGGTGGACGGTTCCGGACAATATGAATGGTAGCGTTTATTGTTCGACGTCCTCGTCCCGGAGCGGCTGTAACTTTGTGACTCCCAACTCCGGGCAAAGTGTTTTCTAAATTTCTGGAAATAACATCTACCCAGAAAGACTGGTCGTCTTAGAGAAATTCAATCGACGGTGAGTGAAATTTTCGGTGTTTTGTCAGTTTTTGACGATACTTTCTCCCTGGAGAGCTGCAGTGTGTTTATGTCAGCTGGGGTTTAAATGGTTAACTCCCCTTAGCACGACCAGCTAACTTATTTGCATTTAAAAAGCCGTGAGGAGATTCCATTCACTCTCTTGTTCATTGGCTTGCTAAATTGGAGCTGCATAAAACCTTGAGAAGTAAGTAATTATGATATATATTTTTTTCGAAATAATTACATGATTTTGGAGCATGTTTTTTTTCCGAGCAGGATTAGACATGGTTTAACATGTTCAAACATTGAATTAAAATTTTTTAATTGTTATTTGACGGTAGAATTTTTTTATTTTGGTGTCGAATAACGTTTGCAGTTATCTCTACAATAATAAACATCGGTAAATTGAGTGTAAAAGTTGAACAAATGTTAGAGCGAATCCTGAAGAGTAATTTGTCTGTTTTATACTTGCAAAATAGACTTGTATATTTAAAGGTTCAAAAGAGTGTGGAATTGGCTATTTTGTACACGAGACCAGGGATTTTCTTAAAAGTTTTGAGGACTTCCAACCTTTCCCAGTTTAAATTGATTGGACGTCTGTTGCCGTCAATGCCAGCCAAAGATTTAAGATGTGTGAGGTCTCAAAACGAACAACAACAAAAACATTCCAGAAAATGACTGCAATTACAAATGCTTTGGTAGTAATATCTTCATTTATTTTGCTTGCAATGGAAAAAAAACACAAAAGAGAATTTGGGGGGGGGGGGGGGGGTCATTATCATTTCAAACAAAACTCCAAAAATGGACCGGACAAAAGTATTGGCACCCTCATTCTAACACTTGGTAGCACAACCTTTAGAGAAAATAACTGCGAACAACCGCTTCCGGTAACCATCAATGAGATTCTTAAAATGCTCTGCTGGAATTTTAGACCATTCTTCTTTGGCCAACTGCTCCAGGTCTCTGATATTTGAAGGGTGCCTTCTCCAAACTGCCATTTTCAGATTTCTCCACAGGTGTTCTATGGGGTTCAGGTCTGGACTCATTGCTGGCCACTTTAAAAGTCTCCAGGGCTTTTTCTCAAACCATTTTCCAGTGCTTTTTGAAGTGTGTTTTGGGTCATTGTCCTGCTCGACGACCCATGACTTCTGATGCACACAGCTTTCTCACACTGGGCCCTACATTATGCGGCAGAATTTGTTGGTAGTCTTCAGACTTCATAATGCCATGCACACGGTCAAGCAGTCCAGTGCCAGAGGAAGCAAAGCAACCCCAAAACATCAGGGAACCTCCGCCATGTTTACTGTGGGGACTGTATTCTTTTCTTTGAAGGCCTCGTTTTTTCCCTTGTAAACTCTATGTTGATGCCTTTTCCCAAAAAGCTATACTTTTGTCTCATCTGACCAGAGAACATTCTTCCAAAACGTTTTTGGCTTTTCAGGTAAGTTTTGGCAAACTCCAGCCTGTTTTTTTTTTTTATGTCTCTGGGTCAGAAGTTGGGTCTTCCTGGGTATCCTACCTTAGAGTCCCTTTTCATTCAGACGTTGACGGATAGTACGGGTTAACACTGTTGTACCCTCGGACTGCAGGACGGCTTGAACTTGTTTGGATGTTAGTCGAGGTTCTTTATCCACCATCCGCACAATCTTTCGTTGAAATCTTGTCAATTTTAATTTTCAACCCACATCTAGGGAGGTTGGCAACGGTGCCATGGGCTTTACACTTATTGATGACAATGCGCACGGCAGACAAAGGAACATTTAGGTCTTTGGAGATGGACTTGTAGCCTTGAGATTGCCCATGCTTCCTCACAATTTTGCTTCTCAAGTCCTCACAGTTCTTTTTTCCCTTTCTCAATGTGGTACACACAAGGACACAGGACAGAGGTGGAGTCAACTTTAATCCATTTTAACTGGCTGCAAGTGTGATTTAGTTATTGCCACCACCTGTTATGTGCCACAGGTAAGTAACAGGTGCGTCAAATTAGAGAAGCATCACATGATTTTTCAAAGGGTGCCAGTACTTTTGTCTGGCACATTTTTGGAGTTTTGTGTAAAATGTTTTTTTTTTGTTTTTTTTCATTCTCGTTTGTGTTTTTTCATTGCAAGCAAAATCACTGAAGATATTACTACGAAAGCATTTGTAATTGCAATCATTTTCTGGGAGAAATTGAGCATTATTTGACAGAATTGTGGGGTGGCCAATACTTTTGGCCAGCACTGTATATATTTTTTTCAATGCCCGTCACAAAATACATGCAGGCAACACCAATACTAAAATTGGATGTCAAATGGGGGGCACAGAATATTGTTTTGTGGGTCGCAGTTTTGAGACCTCAGTCTTATTTGAACGTAATAAAAACATTTAAGAAAAATAAATCATAAGTTGTGCATGAAAGGGATAATGCGCACAATCAGAATGAAAAATATTTGACTGAATATGATAGAAAATCATAAATGGCCTTTACTCTTTTCCCTTTCCAAACAAAATACACCACTTTTGATTTAAAATGTAGATGAAACTAAAATTTGGCCATTTTCCAAACTGATACATTCATACATGTCACAAGTTGATTTTGAACACTCAAATTCACTGCTTCCAATTGGGCTTTTCTTCAGGTCTAAACTGTTTGTTTGCACCAGGCCCATCTGAGCAACTGAGGCTGTTCTCAGCCAGGCTGGTGCTGGAGATGGAGGATCCGGACACTCCTGAGTTTGGATCCTTGAAGGAGGAAGTTCACTACTGGAAGGAGCAAGCTGCCAAGCACCAACAGAGGTTTGTTTCCATCTTAAAGGGATCCAAGGATAGAAAGACTTGTAGTTCTTAAAAGAAGCGGAAGTTAAGGATTTTTGACATTCGGCCTAAACCTTGATTTAGCAGGGGTTTAGTTAGTTGGTGGAGTTGATTTCAACAAATTCTGTTTCGTTTGCAAGTTATTTTTTAGTTTCAGGGCTCCGGAGTGGCTAAGCTAGCGTGAGTCAATGCCACCATTATAGCATGCTAATTAAAAAAAAACAAAAAAAAAACGATACAGATCTACGAACAGATCCAACATAGTCAAATAAATTCAAAACACAGATCATTGTTTCAAAACACCCATGCGGCCAAAACAATGTCACACCAAACTGCTGTTATTGATTTCATTCTGTAGGACTATATATTTTTTTTTTTAAATGCGTAATACGACCCCAATAAAGAGGAGTGCTTTGGTCACTCATTCTCGCGCTGCATTCGAGGAAGGAGGGAAGTCGGACTTATCCCGCTCGGAGGGTACCAGTTGCGAACTAAAGCATTCCAAGCGAATGTAAACAGCAAAGATGGCTGTTCGCCACCAGTTTTTTTTTATTTTGGCCTTCAAAATACAGTTCGACCTTCAGCAAACCTGACATCTCATAAGCAATCAAATAGTGGAGGCGAACTAATGATATTTTTCCAGATCAGAGGTTGGAAAATCTGACTTCTCACCCTTCCTCGAATGCAGCATTAGTCTGCTGAGTTAACTGATAGCCGGCAACATGGCAAAATGTGCATTTAGAGGCTGTGGAAACATATAGGAGAAACGGGCAAAGGAAAGTTTCCACAAATTCGCTATGAAGAATGAGGAAAAATATAAACTGGTCACTTGCTGCTGGCTCCGACATAAAAAAATCAGCGGTGAAAAAACCCCCCGATGTGATATCACTCCGCCCTGCTCCTCTGCAGAGCTTCTGGATAACAAATGTTGCTGTTCATACTGCAATTATTGACATGCAATGGTAAGTTTTAATAACTTTATCCTGAAAACATAGCCAACACCATTGATTGCATGGGTTATCGAAGATTTTCATGTGTGTATATGTTGTTTTTTATTGGCATGCTATACTAGTGCCATTGACTCGCGCTAGGTTAGCCGTTCCGGACCCCTGAAACTAACAAATAACTTTCAAACGAAGTGGAATTCGTTGAAATCAAATAGGGCTGCAGCTAATGAATATTTTAGTAGTCGATTAATCGATGGACTAGTTAGTTCGAATAATCGAGTAATCGGATAAGGTACATGAAAAATTAAAATACCTGAGCTGAGCCTCAAACGGTATTAATTTTTTTTTTTTTAATGAGGATCTATGTACAACATAAGAACAATTGGCTAACTTACATAGAAAAAGTCCCCTAGCTTAGATGCTATAACATGCTACAGTTTTTTTTTTTTTTTTACAATGCTATTAACAAATGGTTCAGACACATATTCTCACAAAAAATGGCTAAATATACCTATGAATTAAATTATGACCACATTAAAAACATTAGCTCAAACAAAAACTTACGTTGGTCTTAACAGGGAGCAGTTGGATTCAGCCATGTGAAAAGAGGCAGACCAGAGGGCAGTGTATCCACCCTAATCAATCAAACAAAATGCAAACACTTTCAAAATAAACCAGTACAATGCCACTTTAATTAAACGAATACTCGAAGCAACAAAATTGAATTCGAATATTTTTTCTAATCGAATACTCGAGTTAATCGTTTAATCGTTGCAGCACTAAAATCAACTCCACCAACTAACAAAACCCCCGTTAACACGAAGATTAAGCCTAATGTAAAAAATCCTGAACATCCGCTTTAAAAGATAAACGTTATTATGAGTTAAAATAATTTGATATTGAAACCCATCTTGATGTTTTCGCTTTTATACAATTTGTAAAATTAGTTGAACTTGTAGGTCACCATTGTTGTTGACGTTGCAGCGTGGTGACGTCACATGGTTACACTGCTGGGCTTCCAGAGTATGACTCTAGCGACATAAACATGTCATCTGTTCAACTCTTTCAATGTGAACCTGAGAGGAACATTAATGAACATGACACAGCACTGTCGATATTTCATAGAACGAGCAGCAAAAACAAAATGAACAGGAAAGACGGGATGAGACGACACGAGATTAAGGGGGAAAAAAACGGTGTTCTGCCAAAATGTGCTACACCGACGAAATGTCATACAAGAGGCGAATTTGACACCCAAAGTACTATCGTGCGCTTTCAGCTTGTTTTGTTTAGATGCATACAGACAAAACATAGTAAAGATCAGTGTTGTCAGTAACGCGTTAGTTAGTAACGCGTTACTGTAATCTGATTACTTTTTTCAGTAACGAGTAATCTAACGCGTTCATTTTTCTACACCAGTAATCTGATTAAAGTTAGTTTCCTAAGTGTCTCTGCGTTACTATTTTTTCATTGCCTCATAACGTATGTAGAATGAAGAATATTGTAGTCATGTACGAAGAGCATTTTGAATAGAAAATGCTAAAATAAAAGGTTCCCGGTATGTGTTTCCATGACAACCTCTTAGCTATTTCCTGTTTTGGACTCGCGTCACGTGTTGTGGGACTGAGGCGGGTGAACATTCGCGGCAAGTGTTGAGACGTTGCGAGAGAATGTTGATCTGTGGATGTCCATGAATGAAGGTGAGTATTTTTCCTTCATTCTGGAGGGTATCAGCAAAAGGTTGGACCCCCTACATGCGCGGCCGTTTCGTAGCTTTGCCGTAGCAACGACGGGCAGTCATCGCTCCAACTTGGCAAGCTTTGTTTACATCATATGCGTGTTGCACATTTATGCCGTGAGGTGATGTGTTCGTTTAGCATCTGCGGGATATGTTGTAAGTCCGATTGAGTGTAAAGTGCTTAGTTGCCGTCACGTTTTGTGGCCAAATTGACCGCGTTTTATGTTGAGAGGAGTACTTCCGGGTGGTTAATGTGCACGGCTGCACGCGCATCCGCGCTCGCCACCACCTTTGTGTTTATTGTACTGTACATTCCACTTGTGTGTTGTTGATTATTGTGCCGTCAGTTTGCATTGTTTTACATTGGCACTGATATGCTGTTAACCATAACCCGAAATTCAGAAGTTTTGACATTAGGCTTAATCTTAAAGTTAGCGGGGTTTAATTGGTCGGTGGAGTTGATTTCAACAAATTCCAAGCAGTTTGTCAGATATTTGTTAGTTTCAGGGCTCCGGAGTGGCTATTAAGCTAGCGCGAAATTCTGATATTCCCCTTTAAATTCAGTCATCGGAAAGTCAATTACATGTGATGACATTTTTCTGTTGTCATTCTTATGTTTAGGCGGCAAAGGGAGAAAAATGGGTAAAAAGTAACTGAGAGATTACTTTTAAAGTAACCTAGTTACTTTGTTAATGAAGTAATCAGTAAAGTAACTAGATTACTTTTTTGAGGCGTAATCAGTAATTAAATTACTTTTTCAAGTAATCTGTGACAACACTGGTAAAGATGCCTTAAGAAAATACTTAAACGTAGTAATATGAAATAAGGGTGGTTTATATACGCTACGTGACTAATGTGGTCAACAGATCAACAATCTGCATTAAAGCTACCACAAGTAAACACAATAGTTAAAAGTATGAGAGGGAAACACCTGCAGAAAGTATTTTGAGGCAATGAAAAGTTAATAAGACTCAATAAAAACACAAATAGTAAGTACTCGCCGCTTTTAACGGATGTGTTGGACGTCTCGCCGCGTAGAAGGAATTGGAGTAGTGTTCGTTGACAGTGACAATCTGTCATAACCCCGAGCGTCCATTGCGCGCTTAAAACATGGCGCCCTACGTAGGTCAAAACATGTACTTAATATTATAGATTTTTAAATCAATTGCAGTATTTTATGTGTTTCTAATAAAATTTTAGTAAAAGAGAAGTGCGGCTTATTAGAGCCTACAAGTCTTGAAGTCCAAGGTTACATTAAAAAATTTGAAGTTGTTGACACTGTGGAAAGAAATATCTCGCAGTGTTATCTTAAATTCCAAATATGAATTGATTTTAGGACAATGAAAGCATTCTCACATGGTCCCCTCCAAATTCTTTGGCTTTTATCCAAATGATCAGACCAGATATAGGACGTTTACTTGTTTTTGCTTGTCACACCAGATGGAAAAAAAAGATCTCTTGTGCAATGTCACTTGCTTGTTGCCACAAGATTGATAGAGAATCTGTGGAATTCACAGAAAATAAGCATTACTCAGATGGACATCAATTTTGGATTCCTCAATGATTGTGTTTCTTAAGCTTGCGCTCATTTTAATGAGTAATATCTTTTGTGTTTATGTGTTTTCAGTGAAAATGAGGCCCGCGAGGAGCTGCAGGAGTTCCAGCAAATGAGTCGTGACTATGAAGCCGAGTTGGAAGCTGAACTCAAAGCGTACGAAATGCGCAATCGCGAGCTGCTAGCTGCTAACAACCGCCTAAGAACGGATCTGGAAAACTACAAGGTAATCAGGATTTTTTTTATTGCTAAAATATTTACGTCCAATCCATTTGGAATGATAATTCAATCCCTGCCAGCCTCTCTCAATCCAAATGTATTGTACGTCTATCACCATCAATGGCACCCAATGCCTTAAAGAGTATTACAACACCTGGGGAAATTCTAATATTCCATCATTTATCCATAAACGCATGCCTTTTGGATTCATATCATACCACTTCGTGTAATTACACACATCGCAACACCAAGAAAATGATACAAATTTGGATTGATTGTCAAGCTAAAACGACCGGCGCCCGAGATCCCGGAAATCTCGCATATTGTGTGCGTGACGTCACAACTAGGAAACACCCAGTGCTTCGTACTGAATGGCGGCGATGATGGCGGACAATTTTGTTTCTAGTTGCAGCGACGAATCCGACATAACGAAGGTTCTTCTAATGGTGACGAGGAGAGTTACAAACCTTTTCTTTGGTGTTTTGGGTTATCAATTTTAGCCCAAACGAAAGCCAATGCAGCCTAATGAAAGAATCATTGAGGGGAGCAATCACACTGATGAAACACCGGCAACAGATCATGTGGGAGACACCGAATGGTTTGTTTTGCATTTCTTTTTGTGAAGCTGATACACCGTGACCGCAAAATAATGTATAGAATAATTATCATTTATTGTGCTATCATAGGTTTTTGCTATGCCAACAGACACAAATATGAATGGGATTAGAGGATTTGTTGTATATATTTTACGAGCGATAATTTATACATGTGTCCAGTCCTACAGGGTGACCCCAAAAAAAGTTTACACTGCCATAATACAACTTAAATGCCATGTTTATTCAGCTTAGAATTAGAATTTAATCACAAATTATACATTATTGTAAAGAACATGTACAGTACACTCTATTTTTCAATGTGTCCTCCCTTAAGTGTCACAACAGCCTCCAGGCGCCTGCGGAACGCTTGACAGGTCTTCTTTATGTAGGATGCTGTCATCTTTTCCCAAGATCTAACAATGGACCTCTCCAAGGCTGCCACAGAAGTTTGTGGTTTCTTACAGGCACTGTCCTCCACAGTTGCCCATATGCTATAATCCAGGGGATTGAGATCTGGACTCTGGGGTGGCCACATATCACCTTGTCAATCAACTTTTTGGTCCGCACAGATCGGCACTTCCAGACCCAGGTTTTCGTGAGGCTGTTCCATTATCTTTCAGCTTCTTTTTAATTTTGTAGACTGCACATCTGGATATTCTCAGATTTGCTGCAATCTCAGTAGGTGTCAGACCTGCACGCAGCAATTCAGGTCCAGCTAAAGTTTTCTTCATTTTCAGCAGAAGCACAGGAATTGTAGAGACGAGAGATTACCAGCTGCATTGAGTGACCTTAATGAATCACTTAAGCATGACAACCTATTTAGATATGTTTCAATGGCTTTTAAACAAGCAGTCAACTGAGTGTAAACTGTTTTTTTGGGTCACCCTGTATATCCAATGCGTGGTATGTTTTTTATTATAAAAGAGTACTCACTCTGGCCATTTCGAGCTTGGCTGCTCCCCTCCTTTGCTTGGCCTGGGGTGGTGGGGTGGTCTCATCAGTGCCAGTCATCGTCCTCTTTCTTGATATCTCGGGACATATAGGGGGCTGCGCGTGTATGGTGGGCACCGCATCTGCTTTCAGCAGCAATTAGAAAACCTCATTTCATTTGTCCATAGTTCGAATAGCTTTCAGGTGTAAAATGCGCACCACACAAAACCGTGCCGGAGGCTGGGTCTGCATAATTAGCCCTCTTTGCACGGACCAAATTTACTCATTGTCTGCGTAGTCCAGCTCTTTTTCTCGCGTTCGGGAACTCACGGGTACTACATTGTGACAAATGGCTATTTGTACACCACATAGCATGACAGGTTTGAACCATTTTAGCGATTTTTTTTGTTTTTTTTGGGATAAAACACGAACGCAACTCTCTCGTCGATAAACAACGATGGCACATGCCACGATCTTTTGTTTCCTGGCTGTGACGTCAAAGCCCCATTCGGCTGTTTCCGGAATACTTTCGGAAATGTTCGTAATTTCCTATCTATTTTCGATAATTGCTCATGAATGTGATTTATTTTTTTGTTAACTTTATTAATATTTGTTATCTTGCCACATAACGTTTCTATTGATATCTCACAGCCCCTTAGTATTATAATTCTCTTTAAGCGCCTCTTTTCACTTATAGTAAAATTGTTACTAAAACTGAAGAGAAAAAAAACGATTTGAACAAAAAAATGTCTTCCAATCCATCTCAGAACATAACTCAGCTAGCCTAATGCTAACTGATATTGTGAAATCCCATCAACACGCTGCAGAAATTAGCATAGGTGCTAAGCTTTCACAAGGAGAAGCAATATATTTATTTACTGAACATGTTTTTTACACACGTCCTCCAGGCGGGAATGCCACGAGACCCAAACGGAACATTCTGTGACTTGTGGCATTATGCAAAGAAGAGAAACTGGGCCTGAATAACTCTTTTGTTGGTCATCTCTTCAACTCGAGGAGAAAATAAAAGTCATTTATGAAGCAGTCATTGGCCAAAACATTAGGCACACAGATTTGTGTAGGGAGATTTTGAGCGTGTTAACCTCATCATGTAATTAGTTTGAGTTAATCGCTTGGTTCATTTAAAAGCCTTTTGTAAAACGATAAAAAAGGCTGCAAAAGTAAAATGCCTTCCTTGTAAATGTCGAGTACCCAGTAGGTGCAATTGCATTACTTCCGGACAAAATAAGAGGAGTGCAAAAATGGATTTGAAAAGTGGATTTTATCTCCAAACTCCACTCCTGCTGCGAGTTTGTTGCAACACAGGATAAATAAAGCGTGGAAAATCGTTCAGATGGTGACTGGTAAAGGAAGAAGTCCTTTATCAACATATCAGAACACCTATTTGCAGACTTCAAAAACAAAATAGAAATGATACAGAAAATCAAATACATGCCTCTCGCACAAAGACGGTAAGGGCCATAAAAATGGTAGGCAACTTCACAGATCAGAAAAACAAGGACATTAATTCAGCTGCGGCATACTCTGTGATGAGTCATGGGATGTGATCGATATCGAACACCCATCGCTTTTATGCAGGTACGTCAACTCCGATTATATACTTGACCTTTTCAAAAGGGTGCTCTTTTATTTTTAAAAAAAATGCAGGCTGTGTTTTGTTGCACAATGTCTGTTGCCCAGATAAGGAGCACGTTATGCACATTCTATTTTGTTGTTTTTTTTCGAATCTTCATAATACAAATGACATCAAAATTTTGATTTCTTTATTGCATTTCTTTAATTTTATCAAAGCAATTAAACTTAATTCGTTAATAGAGTATTGTAATGAAGTTAAACTTGAGGCACTATCGGACAACAACAAGTAGTCACGTGGTGCGTCATTCTCTATAGAATGCACAGCAAGGAAAATAAACATTTAATCATGAAGGCTCATTATGTATATATGGTAGGGGTGTGCGATCTTAGGCACCCCACGATTCGATTTGATTACAATTCAGGGTGCTACGATTCGATTATTGAACAATGATCACGGTATTGACGATGATCACTGTTATCACGATTATCGATCATACATTAAATGGTGTTATACTTATATAGCGCTTTTCCACCTTTCAAGGCGCTCAAAGCGCTTTACACTACATCGCCATCTACCTACTTACTGGTGACGCAGCACCAGGAGCAATGTGGGGTTCAGTATGTTGCTCAAGGATACTTAGGCGAGTTCATCAGGGCAGAGAATTGAATCCACAACCTCTGGGTTGGGTGACAACTACTCTACCACTGAGCTACTTTATTAATTACTAATTAATTATTTATTACTAATTAATAAAGTAGCCAAACTTTACCAAAATTTATGTCCATTATTTATTTAAAATATCCTAATAATCCAATAGGAACAATGGAAACATGCTGATACAACAAAAAGCTGCCCTTAAACTGTTGGGTTTTTTGTTGTTGTTTTTTTTGTTTTTTGTTTTTTTTGTTGTTGTTTTTTTTTATACAAAAAAGTGCAAAAACATTAACCATTTTAAAGGCTGTACTTATTTCTCTCAATACGATAACATTTACACAGGTGGAATGAATACCAAATTTTCTGGGAACAAAGTGTCTATAGAAATAAGACTTCTTTTAACCAATACACTTTGTTTTCACAGATTTCTGTACTATTACGCATTTTTATAGTTTTACCGCTGTACTTAATCATGGTTTTACAAGTTCTACATATAAAATACACAGCTTAAAAACAACAACAATAAAGGCTAAACAGTACAAGAGGGTTCGTGTACTCACCTCTTATGGACGCTCACAGGTCTTAGCAACACACTCAGGACATTTTTCAATTGACATGACTAGAAACTACTGTTGGACAACCGAAAGACAAGGAGCAAAGAACTCTATCTCTTCCCCTTTTGCTCTAAAAAATAACTTGTACACAGAAGCGCAGCAGCTGGATCCCTGCTTGTCTCATACACAAATTTATTTTCCAGTCTTTTGAAAAGGAGTAAATCTCTCGCTCAGTAACTGGCAGCATCCATCATAACGTTGTGCGTGCGTCTGTTAAAGGTGTCCTGCCGGCGGCTGTCATAAAGTTATTAGGGAAAATCATGGTTTTTGAACCTTAATGAATCGTCACGTGTCGAATCGCATGCATCTAATAAGCGATTTTTTTGGAACTCCCTTAATTTATAGCCAACTTAGTTATTTTGATAGTAGGTTAATACATTATAGCCAATATAGATACATACAACATGTGTTGCCTTCATTATAATGCTTACATAAGGCTTTTAACTTTTTGCGGCTCCAGACATATTTGTTTTTTTGTTATTTTGGCTTAATATGGCTCTTTCAACATTTTGGGTTTCCGGCTCCTGGTCTAGATCGTAGACATTCTACGGCTGTATTGTCGAGCCAATTCACAGACGCGCACTCCGCGCTCATATTTTTCCATCTTCATTTCAATGGTAAGCGTCACCTTTTTCCTTTTTTCACCACCTGCACTAACCTTCTTAGAACCCATGTTAATTTGTCTCACAAGAAAATAAGCTGTACGTCCGTCTTTCGGGACATCAAAGAAACTACGGTGCTGTCATAAATCAACGTATTTCGAGCATGTCGCCGGATGTAGAAACAAATGGCAGGTCAAATTTTACGCAAGATCGTGATTCGCAGTGATCGTATGTCGAAGTACCACTGTATTAGTATAATGATTATATTTCCTTTTTGGTCAGAATTTTTCCCATGATGCTCAGTAACTCTTATTGGCCTATTGCTGATGTTCTAATTTGGGGCTTCGCAATGTGATAACGTGCACAGGCGAGACGCATAGACTTCATAACCTAAGGTTTTATGCCCACACACAGCCCACGACGTTGGTGGCAACGGTGAGATGATGTGCACAGGTGTGGCAGGGTAAGAGAAGGAAGTGTTAAACGTCATCTTAAATTGACTAACTAAAAATTAAACAACATTTTGTAAAAAATAGACCCAAAACAGATCAATTTTTAAGACATTAACAAAATAAATATATATATATATTTATAAATCTCTTTTAACTTTATGCATTTGTTTTACGTCATTCTAGAGGAAATAATGTGGAATTTGCTTAAAGACACTTTTATGTATTTATTTTAGTTACTGTAATTTTCGGACTATAAGGCGCACCTGACTATAAGCCGCAACCCACCAAATTTGACACGAAAACGACATTTGATCATAGATAAGCAGCTCTGGACCATAAGCCGCAGCTGTCCTCACTATATAATGGGATATTTACACCAAAAGATATTAACCGGGAACACTATATTTGACAGCGGCATCATAAGACTGTCATAAGATCAAATGAACCACCATGAAGCTTTGAACCAATTAGCTGCAAAGATTTATTGCTTCAAGAAGCTTTATTTGGCCATCACTGCTCTCTTGGGGGAGACGGTCAACCTCTGCTGGCACATGCTGTCAAGACTGTTGTCGTCTAACATGCCTCCTAACATGAATTGCAGCGCTACTAATGTAAATAACAATCAAAAATCATGTTCTGTGCTAATTATATCTTCAGTTACTGTTCCATTTGTTTCAATAATTGCTAGTTATGATGTTTGGGAACACTTTATTTGACAGTGGTGCCATAAGACCAAGTCATAAGACCATCAAAATTATGAAATGACACTGCCATGAGCTTATGACAGATGTCATTTTGTGTCATCTGGCAAATTATCTCCCTTCTGAATGGGATGTAAATATCTGAGCTGGACATAAATGGAGTTAGTGATAGAACTCATAATATCAATAATGTCCATGATTGTGTCATGTCATAATTATGATGGTCTGCTGTCAAAGCAAGTGTTACCTATTAACACAAATAAATCAACAAATAAGCCGCACTGGACTATAAGCCACAGGATTCAAAATGAGGGAAAAAAGTAGCGGCTTATAGTCCAAAAAGTACGGTATAACATTTTGTATTACCGAAAGAAAAATCCCCAAACCAGACGGATGGCAATTAATGTCAATTAAAAATATTTATTTGTTTATTTTTTTAAGTCAAGTAATTTTAGATGTGTGTAATAATTGCTTGGAATTTCCCACAGGGTATTTTTGTCGGGTTCTGTATCATTATCGTTTTTTTTTTTTTTTTTTTTTTTTTTAAATACATTTTGTAAATATTGCCGGAAAAAATGACAAACGGCCCTTCAGAATCGGGTCACTCATGCTCACACCACGTTGCCAATCATCTTTTAAAACGACCAGAATCCTTCATTCGCTGCCCTGAGGAACCACATATAATGTTACGTAACTTGGAGTGTCTTATCTTTTTACGCTTCAGGCGGGAAATATTTTCATAAGATTGACTTGTCTAAAGAGTTTGTGGTTCTGGACCATTAAGGGGATATTAAAAGGACCCTCTGAAAACACGTGGAAAGAACAGATTCTTCCCCGATCATCAGCTGATCCAAATTGGCTTTCATGGCTGTTTACACTCACACAATTACGCACTTAACTCATTCCCTGCCGTTGACATCAAAAGTGTAGAACTCGTTTGGCATTTCATGCTGTCTTTCCGGCAGGAGAAGTACGGCACGCAGCACTCTGAGGCGTGTCGTCAAATGTCCGTATTGGAGGACGAGCTAGCAGAGGCCACGTCCATTCGGGACCACCTGCAAAAGTACATCAGGGAGTTGGAGCAGGCTAACGACGACCTGGAGAGAGCCAAAAGGTAAGCGAGCTGGCGTTACAGTTGTCGGCGCGGAATGAATCTGAGAATTGTGTTACTTTAAAGTGCGTACGACAGGAGAAAAAAAGTCCTCAATAGCATTGTTATGTGACTTAGAATCATATTTTGAGACTATTCGACTATATACAACAATTTAGCAAAGCACAGATGACGAGAAATTAGTCTTTTAATCTGCCGGTTAGCCACGCCTACTATTATAGGGCTCTAGCATTCCCAACAGGTGGATGACGTCAGCAGAGTAATGATTTCATCTGATTTAGTATGCAGCCCATTGAGGGGGAATTATTCAGAACCAAGAAAACGCGACTAAGAGAACCGCAAAATGTAATTGTTTCAGTCTCTCTACCCCAATATTTTTACGGGATATTCTTTTTATCAAAGTATTTTTCCCCAATAGCTAAATAAATGGCATGGTCATGACAAATAACAGTCTTGTGCTAAATGGAATATGAAATAATAAAAATGCATTTATTCAGGACGACATGGCAAAATTACTCAATAATGGTCAAAACTGTTGACTTCACTTTTCCTGTCGCACCTCCCGAACGATATTTTATGCCACCTAAGTCGGGCTTATGTCATTTCCCTTCCCAGGCGTAGGAGAATGTAAACAAACCAAGAGGCGTGACAGCTAGCCAACATTCTAACCCTAAGTTTCAAAGTCTTCGAAGCAGAAAATCACACATAACTAGCCCGGATCATTTTACTTGATGACTGGGTTGTCGATTGTCTTCGCCGATTGGCAACCCGCCCGGTGGCGAACGACTTTGAGCTCGCCGTTCCCCTGCTGAGGGCAGAGGGCTCGTTTGCGGGGAAGCAGCTGGACAATGATCGTTGGACAAACCGGCCGACATTGGAGGAGCGTGTAGCTGCCAAATGGTTAACACAAATATGGCAAAATAATGCTTTACTACACAGCAAAGTCGTAAACAGCGAGAAACTCATAGGAAGGCGGCTGCAGTTGTTATGCAGCTAACATGACAGTATGTGTATGAGGAGAGCTTTTTATATGCCCATCCATAATCAAACGTAAGTAGTCCTTTATTTAAAGAAAGCTTGTAGTGTTTACTTTGTAATCGCTTTATTCGTGGCTATTTTAAAAGTTGCAATTTCTGATCGGTTGGAAAATTTGACAGAACACCAGGCACATGAAGAGGGCAATAAGCAGATATAGTGCTCTCCCGGCGGGGGGATGCGCGACAAGCCGCCGGTCGTCGGCCGAGGGGACAAGGAGCATGTCAGCCACAAAATGCAAGCCACCTACATATTAAAATGATCCCAGTATTTGACATAATACAAAACACGATGTTTACTCACTTCCTCGTAAGTCCCATGGTCCTACAGTCGTAGGGCTTGTTTTGGCCAATACCCACCAGTGAATGGGAACTTTTTAAAACCCCAAAAATGCGCACACGCCTCTCCCTCATACAGCAAGATTTTTCTGCAGCCGTTTGACTGGCGTGATGCAAAGAATAAACGAATTAATCCGCAAAATCAGCTGAATCCTTAGTCCTTCTCATACAACAGTACGGCTGTATAGTGAAGAGGACTCCTTCTCCCGTACACGTCACAGCGCCCTCTTCCTCAATGCGAGACCGAAGCCGGAAGTCTGTCATTTTCGTAGCGCGGGATTAAAAAAATTTTAATAAATAAATCGATCGCTTCTTTACACATCCAAGTGGTCCATTTCATTCAAGAGCATAAAATACAGCGTGTATTGTGAAATAAACATGCTTTTTCGTGTCACAGGCACATTAAAGACAGAGTTGTTTTCGCCTAAGCAATGGTGGGAATGTATTAGGCCTGAACGATATATCGTTTAAACATCGCCATCGCGATGTGCGCATGCGCAATAGTCCCATCGCAAGGACGTGCGATAGTTTTTTAATTTCATTTTTTAAAATCCACAAACGTTTGTTTTGAGGAAGGAGCGCGAAGGAGAGCGCACAGCCTCTCATCTCATTCCCTCCAACTCGCAGTCATCGGCTCCTCCCCCTCCCCTGCTACAGCGGAGTGGAGGGAGGAGGGGCCGAACAGCAGAGCGGAGGGAGGAGGGGCCGTTTTCAAAGTGAAAGCAAGCAACACGTTGACTAGGGAAGACTGTCTCCAAAAGGAGTTTTGGAAGTATTTTGGCTATCGACAAGAATATAAGGAACAAAAAACAGCCCTGTTGACAGTGCCTCGCCATGGTTGCCTCAACAAGAAGTAATCCGTCGAACATGTGGGACCATTTAAAACGCAGGTATCTATGCATTCCTGCTACGAGCTTCCCATCAGAGGCTTTTTAGTACAGGTGGGAACATTGTTACGTGCCAACGTTGTTGTCTCAAGCCTGCAATGGTGGATAAACTAGTAGTCTTGGCCAAAAACCTATGAGACCCAGTTGAGAATTGCTGAGCAAGGAAGGTGGACGATATGCAGACAAATACATAACACAGCTGCAGGAATGTCTTTTCTTTTTATTCATGTGACAGCTATCAGGAAGGCAGGAAATTTGGGAGTTAAAATGGTTCTGTTATTCATCAGTTATTTGCTGTTATTCAGTTCAATTATTTACAAGTTCAATTGAGTTTCTGTTTCTTTTATATTTAAATTAATTGTAAATCGTATTTTTCAAATAACTATAGTACAGCTGCACATAAAGTTTTGATACTTAATATTTTTTAAATATTTTTACAACTTTGTTGCAGTTTTGCAGTTTTATATTGTTATATTTTGTGTAAACAACTCAGGGGACTAATGCACTTGCACTTTTATTTGACAGATTTAATATTTAAGTTCAAATATGTTGACAACTTTATTGTTTTACTGAGGTTTTTATTTATTGTTATAGTTTGTGAACAACTCTTATTTGTCATATTTAATATTTTTGTTCAACTATGTTTACAACTTTGTTGTTATTTTACAGAAGTTTTTATTTATTGTTATATTTTGTCAAAAACTTAGGGGACGAATGCACCTGCTCTTTTATTTGTCATTTAATGTATTTGCTGCTGTTGAAGTGTCAAATATTGTGTTCAATAAATTATCTATTTTGTGCAGACATTGCTTCCTGGATCCCTTCATAATAATACAGCAATCTTAATCATTCACAAATGAAACGGTATTATATGAATACACTGTGGTCACGGTGTGTCATGCAAAGTATTTCCAAACAGCTATTCAAGTCATCTAGTGAAAATTTCTTTAAAAAAAAAAAAAATTGTATATACATATATATATATATATATATATTTTTTTTTTTTTACTATCGCAATATAATATCGCAATGTATTGCACACCTCAAAAAAATCGCAACAATAGTTTTTTCCAATATCGTTCAGGCCTAGAATGTATTAGATAGTCCTAGTATTTCAGACCACCAGGAGCGAGGGCTCCAGATCTGTGTTATTCTTGGTGAGGACACTAGCGAAAATGACTAATACTCCGTTTTTCAGGTATTTTCTAGGAATGTATATGCATCGATCCTCGGAGCCCGATTTTTAATTTTTTTGTCTCAGGGCTGATTAAATGGATATAATTGAGGTCTTTTTATTGTTCTGTAGGTTCCGAGTTGGCCAGTAGAGAGCATGCGCGCTCTTTGGGTGTGCTTATGTCTCTGGGCTGATGAGACATTTAGGGAGCATGAACTTGTTGCAGCAGGTATGCAAGTTTGTTTTTGTGGTGTCCAGGGCGACCATCATGTCCCTGGAAGACTTTGAGCTGCGGATGAACCAGGCCATCGAGAGGAACGCCTTCCTGGAAAGCGAGCTGGACGACAAGGAGAACCTTCTGGAGTCTGTGCAGAGGCTCAAGGACGAGGCCAGAGGTCTGAGTTCACCAACTCGTGCTGCGTGCGTGCCTACTTCCTTCTAGGTTGGTGATTTTCAGTTTTTTTTTTTTCCAGATCTGCGGCAAGAACTGGCCGTGCAGCAGAAGCAGCAAACACACGCTAGCACTAACATCGCCGAGCCTTCACCACCACCGCCATTGTCGTCATCATCATCATCGACCACGGCACCCCTCCCCACGCCGCCCCTGACACCTCCAGATAAACGGACGCAAGACAAAATGTCCGCCAGGACACCCCGAACGCCTGCCGTTAACAAAGGTCTGCCCAAAATTTGTTGATTACACGTTAACAAAATGTTAAATAAAATTAGTGTAATGATAAAATTAAAATCAACAAAACTTTCAATTCAAATCTGACAATACTTTAAATGTTATGCTTCATATACAAAAAGATTTAAAAACTTAAATATAAAAGAATGACTTTTAACAGTTCAATAAAAACATAAATTAGTTTTGATTTGAATTTAACTAAAAATGTACATTCATTTGAATATGTTCATGCGTTTTATACATGAAAACATTTTAAAACTTGAATTACTGACACCATTAGTAATTAAAATGTAAATATGAAATGTTATTTTAAAAAAAATATATAATGTTGATTGTTAAATGTTACTTAAAACATTTTCAGTTTGTTATAATTGAAGTTAATGACACCCTAATTGTTGACTGACAATAGTTAAAATCTGTATTGAATCTAATGAAATCTTATTTTAACTCTGATGATAAATGGATAATTTCAAATTTCATACATTTTTTTTGAACCAATACTGAAATATTTTCAGGGCCTAAACATCATGAAAACATGAATTAAACAATTTTAAAATGTTTTCTAATAATTTCAGCCGTTTACTAAAGGAATTGGTACGATTTCAAGCTGCGATAAATGATATAACTATATATATAATTATAACACACTTCATTTTTACATTTAACTGAAACTCAGTTTCAATTCCTTGAAGATGCAAATGGCGGCGCGGCGGCGATTCCTCTGACGACTTCGGCCAGGATTTCGGCGCTCAATATCGTCGGCGAGCTGCTCAGGAAAGTTGGGGTGAGAATTTTAGCACTTTTTTGCTAGCGATCAGTCACTGCTTGCCCCTTCAAATAGATTGGACGTCTATGTCCATCAATGGGACTAAAACAATCATTCACTGCCAGAATTTGGAATCCAAGCTGGCGTCCTGCCGCGAGTATGTCAACGAGCACCCCGCCGGACGCAGACCGCCAAACGCCTCGCCCGCCAACGGACTCGTCAAGAGGTGGAGCTAAACTGTCGATTTGAAACCAGATCAAAATGTCCGTCTGTGCTTGCACTTGAATACTCACTGATTTTTTTTGTTATTGTTTTTTGTTTTGAGTGCGACACTGTTTGTTCTGCTGTAGCAGAACAAGTTTCCATAAGAAAAGTCAAATTTTGTTGACGTCATGTTTCAAATCGCTTTGTAAATGAGGATTAGAGCCACTGAATGGAAGAACAATTTACAACTTTCTTTCCCCGACAGAAAAATTTGATCATCTTGTGGCACTAATGTTGCAATTTGATCATCTTGTGGCGCTAATGTTACTTCTTCTTTGAACGTTAAAAACTTGAAAATATAGCACTTTTTTCCCAGTCCGATTGCCTACTAACACCGTGTGGCCATTTGCGGTACTGCACTTTGAACCGCCTCTCGTACAAGCTTGCCGACAAAATGTTTTCACGGAAGCGTGACTGAAATGTTGAGCCCCTTTTAAATGTGTCGCTTTGCTTTACCAGCTGGGCCTTGATGTATTTGCAATAAAGAATTCTTTGTTTTTTCTACTTTGCTTTCTAAGTTGTCAGTTTTCGAGCGGTTAAAAAATAAGAGTAAGGAGGCAAGATGCAAGTAGAGAACTGATCAAATATACTTTAATGGTGTTAAATATATATTTTTTTCCCAACAAGTAGGTGTTCAAGTGCACAATTCTCAACATGGAAACACATACAACAAACGTGGTCTTCAACCAGAAATTTTTTGTTCGTGACAAAACTTGTGTTTTTTGGGACACTTTCTAGCACAAACATTGCACCTTTGTGTCTAAATATGAATGTGATATAGGTGGATTAATTCATCAAAAGCTATTTATGATCATCAGTTCATCAATTGAGCATTTCTGACATTCACAGACCAAACCAGTAAATGAATCATAACACTGGTTAACAAAAAGAATCATGCAAACACTCGATTTTAAATAATTTTGGGGTGCTGAATGCAAATCTGACTTTTCTGTAGGCTCGAGGTTTTTTGCTAATCAAGATTTAAATTTTGTGTAAAATGCAAAATTGCAAAGCCCAAAAACAATGATACCTGTGATGCCATGACAAGTGCAGACACAGGAAACCAACAATCGGGAGAATGTGACTTGCTGTAAAGGGCTCCAATATGTGGAAATCCGTCAACTATGACAAGCTAATGTTAACAATGTTTCAGAAAATGTATATATTTAACTATGCAAAGGACTGGAAAGTTAGTGGGTGAAAATAAATGTGTATAAGCCATTAAACAGCAATTATATATCAAAAATCCTGATTGCACACAGATGACAGATTTGAAATCTGTGACCAACAATTACATTGAATTAGTTAAAGAACATGAAAGGGAAATGGAAAAAATGTTGGCATGTGTAATTCAGTATATTTTTGCATTTTATGCATTGTCAAGTTGAAATAATGTCCTGTTCTGAAAATTTCTAAATGTCTTAAAAACTAATTAATTGAAAATTGAAATGTGAGTTGCAGTGCTAGTGATATCATTAATATTCCCAACTTTTTGTGGGCTTTTTTTTGTGCACATAAAAATGCACTTTTGTTCCTGAATTTAAGCATCCAAATTGTTATTTTTTATATATATACTTTTTTAAACAACATGAAGTGTTGAAAAGTATTGAGTTTTGGTGCTCATTCTCAACTTTTTATGGTCAAGGGTACGACAATATACACATTTTGTCAGTACCTTCAGTTTTTAGTATCAAGTAATTCACTTGAATGCCAACATTTAGGGTGAACTTTAGCGTTTATATGGCACTGTAGTAGCCAAAATCTAATTTTGTAGCATTTTTTGGGGGGTGACAATGTATATTTTTAGAGCAAGGTCTAGAATTATTGTATTATATTGCAATTTTGTTGCTAAATCTATGAGAACCTACAATATATAGTAATGACATTTTGTTCTATTAAGTGCAGGCCAAAACAGCAGGTGGAACTGTAGATTTTGGTGTTTATTCATCCGGCGGGGTCTCATGGAGCTCCTCCTCAGGCAGGGGGCTTCGTGTAGGTGGAGAAGGCGAGTGAGCTTTTTCCTCCACCCCTTCGTCTTCCTCAGGAATTCCAGCTGAGCTCTCCAGGATGGTGCTCCTGCTCCGGGCTGTGCTCCCTCCTGTCAGACCAGCCGAGCTCCTCGCCGAACCTCCGCCAAGGCTGAGGATGCTGCCGCTACGAGGGCTGGAGCCACTGAAACCTGGCTCGCCGCCACGCCTGCAACAGACAAAAAAAAAAAGTTTCAAAGTTGAGTCAAAATCAATGACTTTTGAGATATGCTGCTGGCCAGAAGTATTGGTACCCCAGGAATTCTGTCAGATAATGCTCAATTTCTCCCAGAACATGATTGCAATTACAAATGCTTTGGTAGTAATATCTTCATTTATTTTGCCTGCAATGAAAAAAGAGAATAGGAAAAAAAATGAATCATCATTTTACACAGAACTCCAAAAATTGGGCCAAAAATCATGTGATGCTTCTCTAATTTGTGTAATTAATAGCACCTGTACTTGCCTGTGGCACACAACAGGTGGTGGCAATAACAATCACTTGCAGCCAGTTAAAATGGATTAAAATTGACTCAACCTCTGTCCTGGTCCTTGTGTGTACCACATTGAGCATGGAGAAAGGAAGAAGACCAAAGAACTGTCTGAGGACTTGAGAAGCAAAATTGTGAGGAAGCACGGGCAATCTAAAGCTACAAGTCCATCTCCAAAGACATGAATGTTCCTGTGTCTACCGTGCGCAGTGTCATCAATAACTGTAAAGCCCATGGCACTGTGGCTAACCTCCGTAGACGTGGACTGAAAAGGAAAATTAATTAGCGTTTTCAACAAAAGATTGTGCCAATGGTGGATAAAGAACCTCCACTAACATCCAAACAAGTTCAAGCTGTCCTGCTGTCTGAGGGTACAACAGTGTCAACTCCTTCTATCCGTCGGCATCTGAATGAAAAGGGAATCTATGGTACGATAACCAGGAAGACCAAACTTCTGACCCACAGACATAAAAAAAGCAAGGCTGGCGTTTACCAAAACTTATTTGAGAAAGCCAAAAACGTTTTGGATGAATGTTCTCTGGTCAGATGACACAAAAGTAGAGCTTTTTAGGAAAAGTCATCAGCATAGAGTTTACAGGAAAAAAACGAGGCTTTCAAAGAATACTGTCCCCACAGTCAAACATGGCGGAGGTTCCCTGACGTTTTGGGGTTGCTTTGCTTCTTCTGGCACTGGACTGCTTGACGGTGTGCATGGCATTATAAAGTCTGAAAATGCAAAACAAATCTTGCAGCATAATGTAGGGCCCAGTGTAAGAAAGTTGTGTCTCCCTCAGAGGTCATGGGTCTTCCAGCAGGACAATGACCCAAAACACACTTCAAAAAGCACTAGAAAATAGTTTGAGAGAAAGCACTGGAGACTTCTAGGATGGCCAGCAATGTGTCCAGACCTGAATCCCACAGAACACCTGTGGAGAGATCTTAAAATGGCAGTTTGGAGAAGGAACCCTTCAAATCTCAGACACCTGGAGCAGTTGGCCAAAGAAGAATGGTTTAAAACTCCAGCAGAGCATTGTAAGAAACTCACTGATGGATACCGGAAATGGTTCTTTGCAGTTATTTTGTCTAAAGGTTGGGCTACCAAGTATTAGGCTAAGGGTGCTAATTTTTGTGTAAAATGGTCATGATCTTTTTTTTTTTTTAATTCTCTTTTGGGATTTTTTCATTGCAAGCAAAATAAATGAAGATATTACTACCAAAGCATTTGTAATTGCAATCATTTTCTGGGAGAAATTGAGCATTATCTGACAGAATTGCAGGGGTGCCAATACTTTTGGCCAGGAGAGTATAATAATGCAAGTTTCCCCCACCTGAGTTTGCTCTTCAGAGCAGCAACCTCCCTGCTTAGGCCGTCGTTGGCCTCAGTGGCCTCATCCAGCTCCCTCTGCAGCTTCCTTCGGGCAGCGGCCACGCGCTGCGCTTCCTCCTCCGCCTCCTCCAGCTGATGCTTCAGCTGCTTCACGCGCACGTTGCTCTTCTCGGCCTGGCTCGACAAACATTTTGCCATCAAGAAGTGGAGGGCCTCAACTAGATTCGCATCAAGGTGTCACCTGATCCTTGTACTGCTGCGCCTTCTTCCTCTCATCCTCCATCTGCACACTTAAGTCCTTCAGCTTTTTCTCCTTCTGGCGCAGGTTCTTGGTGGCGGCCTGACGCTCCCTACGATTGTCATCAAATGATGTCAAAATATTAGTAATTGGATTAAGAACATTTAATGTGTTGCAGAATAAATTTTAGGAGATGAAAAACAAAGGCTTGCTAAGATTGCACTTTCAAAAGAGCATTAAATGCAACTACAAAATAAAATTCCTGAGCATCTTTTCAAACTATGCAGAACTGCACTTTCATTCAAAAATAAATTTAAATACACAATCTTAGCTGCTAGCTTAAATGCTATAAAACTTTTATTTATTTATATATATATTTTTTTTCTAACAATGCTCTTAGTCTTAACAAATCGCTAAAACACATATTAACACAAAGATCAACTCTAGACACCTATAAACTAAATTACGAATGCATAAAAAAACATTAGCTCAAACAAAAATGTATGTTGGTGTTAACAGGAAGCAGCTGGATTCAGCCAAGATAAATTAGTTATCTCATTCACTGTTGCCACCAGTGGCCACTGTATCCACCCAAATCAAAACTGAATGCAAACACTTCCAAAACAAACCATTACAACTAGGGTTGTTCCGATCATGTTTTTTTTTCTCCCGATCCGATCCCGATCGTTTTAGTTTGAGTATCTGCCGATCCCGATATTTCCCGATCTGATTGCTTTTTTTTGCTCCCGATTCAATTCCAATCATTCCCGATCATATACATTTTGGCAATGCATTAAGAAAAAAATGAATAAAACTCGGACGAATATATATACATTCAACATACAGTACATAGGTACTGTATTTGTTTATTATGACAATAAATCCTCAAGATGGCATTTATATTATTAACATTCTTTCTGTGAGAGGGATCCACGGATAGAAAGACTTGTGACTTTGTATATTGGGACTAAATATTGCCATGTAGTGTATTTGTTGAGCTTTCAGTAAATGATACTGTAGCCATGCCCAACTGCATGATGGGAAGTGGAACCATGACTGTGCGTAGTGCTACCAATTGATATATCTTCTCTGCGTTGGGAAATAACATAAGGGGTTAAGAAAAAGATCAATTGCTACCTTGCTTCCCCACATTGCTTCCCATGGTATTTCTAATAGTAGGGAGAGGGATTGTAAGGCTTTAGCCAATTAAAAAAAGGTTCCAAAGGCTGCCAAAATTCACTCTACTCATTTTACGCTGCCTTTTATCTCTCTATATAGGTAAAACGACGCCATTACAAATTGAGCGCGACAATGCGTGAGCGGGTCGTGCAGCGCATGCATTAATTGCGTTAAATATTTTATCGTGATACATTTTTTTTAAAATTATTTACCGCCGATATCGGGATAAATTTGATAACCCTACCTTAAGTTAAAATATATATATTAAAAAAAGACATGGGCGATATTTTTTTGCCGATTCCGATACTTTGAAAATGACATGATCATCCCGATCGATCGGGACATCTCTAATTACAACGCCACTCTAGTTATACGAATACTCGAAGAAGCAAAATTTGTTTCAAAGCTTTTTTTCTAATTGAATTACTCAAATTAATCGATTAATCATTGCAGCACTACAAAATATATCGTAATTATAGGGCATGTAACTTTTTTTTTTTACCTGCTCTCCACCTCCAACTGTTCCTCTAACTCTCTCAGTTTGTTCTCCATAGCACCGACGGAGGATTTCAGCTTGGAGCGTCCCTGGCCTTCCATCTCCTGAACTTTGGCCTTCAGCTCTCGGTTCTGCTTGTCCAGCTGCTGCCTGGCCGCCTCCTTGGCCTGCGATGACGCTCTCTCCGATGTCAGTTCGCCACTGAGCTGCTCCACCTGCAAACACGCCAGGTACACTGAGGGAAGACTTTTGTTTTCCTGAATTTTGTCCACAGAAAAGTTGGGTCAAAACCAGCTCTATTGAGCCATTGGAACAAAAAACGAGAAGTACCCATTCGCTAAAATAAAATTGAAACAGTTGCTTCAGGAGAGAGAGGCTGGACCAAAGGAGTACAATACACTGAAAACCCTGTCAGGCAGAGAGGGCGAAGACAGCGGGTCAAAAAATATCGATTTAGGCATCAAATATGGATCTGGCGAATGGATAGACTGAAGCTTTTCCACATAACGCCTTTTATGCAACGCATCCAATGAGTTTACAGCGTCTGAAAGCACCGGGGCTTCCATGAATTGCACTATAAATTGCACGACAAATTGAAACCATTGAGAATACGGGTAAACATAGACGGACAATATGGCGGCCGGATGCAGCGGCACGTCATTCTGTGACGCTGGTGAGTAGGGTCTGTAGTATCTACAAAATTACTGTTTACAAATGATACTGGGAGTGATTTAATGGAAGACAAATGTTATATACAGTATATACTGTATAACAAGTGTTGTACTAATACGAATCAATTTTGACTGAGAAGACAAGCAGCGATCGAACATTGCTGCTGGCCCGCCAGTCAAATTGGATTGGACGTCCATTGCCGTCAATGGCAATAAAACATGATCGCTCAATGCCAGTCATCCCATATCAAATGGATGTTATGTCTATCGCTGTCAATGGTAATGAATTAGTTAATATGACAGTACATCTAAAATTGCTGCTATTCATTTTTGTACAGAATGTGATTATCACACAAGATTAAAATGGGTAACTATTGCCGAGCCCTAACATTTTTTCATGTCTGTACAGTATCAGCCGATATCGCACAGTCGTATATTGGAATCGGAGGCCAAAAAATGGTGTTGGAACAACTAATAAAAAAGAAGAAAGGTGGACTTCAAATTGAACCCTGTGGGACACCCTTTTTCTGAATAATGCAGAGATACAGACAAAACTGAGCAAAACCCTTCACTCGAAAATACCTGCTGCTGGCTCTTCCTCAGACGCTCGTTGAGATTCATAATGTTAGTCTGTTCCTCCTCCAGTTCCTCCTCCAGATGGCTGATCTTAGCATCCAGACGGCGCTTCTCATCAGACAGCATGGTCCTGGAATGGGCGTCGGCAGAGACAGTGCTTTCATGAACATAAACCTCTCACCAAAAGTTCCAATTTCAATGTCGCAACCTGCCATGAACACTTCAAGCCCACCCAAAAATTGTACCCCTAAAGGTTTTGTGATCAGTGTACCTCAAAATATTTAGCCAATATCCACTAAAAATTACTTGTCAAGACAAATAAGTGTGCTCACTTCCCAGAGGAGTTACTGGCAAGCTCCTCGGCCAGCTCATCTCTCTCAGCTTCCGCCTGCTTTCGAGCTCGTTCGGCTGCCGCCAGCATCTAAAAAACATTGACTTAAGTCAGAAATCGCGAGTAGATTTATGCAGATGTAAGGTTGCATCTGCCGTACCTCATGAAGCTGCACCACATCGGCCTCCGCGACTTTGGATTTACGCTCGGCCTCCCTGGCTGAGCTCAGGACTTCCTTTTGGGCGGCGCGAGAGTCCTCCACCTCCCGTTGGAGATCCTTCACCTGGCCCTAAAGGTGGACCGAAGATAGAGACGGTCAGCAGAAGGGGGATCAATGCGAGGAAGCTGACAGGAATGTCGGGTGGACTGGCCTGGATCTTGCGCAGCTGCTTGAGCGCCTCATCGCGTGCCCTGTTGGTGGTCTCCAGCTGCTCTTCCATGTCCTTGAGTTCACCTTCCAGCTTCTTCTTGCCGGCTGATGCTTGAGCACGCTGCTTCTTCTCCTCATCCAATTCGGACTCCAGCTCACGAACCTGACACACAAGAGGGACTCATGACCTTTTATCCCGATAAATATCCTTACCAGAAGACCGAAATGAAAAGATTTACCTGCTTGAGAAGCTGCTTCCTCTTCTCCTCGCCGGCTTCTTCGCGGGCCTGCAGTTCTCTCTCGTGCTGGGATTTAAGGGCCTGACCATTGACCTCCATACGCAACTTTGTGTCCTCGGCCACTTGGAGCTCATCCTCCAGCTCCTCCGTGTGGGCCTTCATCTCCTCCACCAAGGCCTCCAGAGCACGCTTGGCCTTCTCCAAGTCGTGGACCTAAAGACAGATTTATAGCATCACTAAAAAAATTGTCGCTCTGGAATATTAAGACCCTGCGGTGACTTACGCTGCGTCCCACATCGTCCTTGGAGCTGACAAGGTCCTCCATCTCAATTCGGAGGCTTTTGTTGGTCTTGTCTGCCTCCTCCAGAGCCTCGCGGTTCTCTTCCAGAGCTCTGGACAGAGCCAAGACTCTGGTCTCCTTCTCCCTTGCTTCTGCCTCGGCACGATCTCGCTCCTCAGCAATCTTGCTTGATACGGCTCTCTCCTCAGCCAGCATCTGAAGAACATTGGCAAGAGGAGATAAATAATACAGGATGGAACATAGCCACGAATGAGGGTAAAGGTATGGGGGATCGTCAGGATGACTCTTGGAGTGTTGAACTTTTAGTTTAGAAGGCTCTGCTTGATCCTCAAACCTACAATGTTTACCTGGTCAAACTTCTTCTGCTTCTTTTCCAGGTTGACAACAAGCTGCCTCTGGCCATCCAAATCCATGAGGACGTCCTCCAGCTCCTGCTGCATTCGGCTGCGGCTCTTATCCAGCTTGTCGTAGGCTGCCGCCTTCTCCTCATAGTCATTGTTGGCTGCCTCCAGGTCCCGCAAGAGACGCTTCTTGCCTTCCTCCAGCAGTTCTACCGAGCCCAAGGACTCGTCCAGCTTCTTCTTGCAGTCGGACAGCTGACAGTAGATGGCAGATGAGCTTCAAGCCTTAATGCTCGAGTTTCAAGAAAGTCCCAACTCCCTTTTACGAGTAAGGTACCCCACCTGCATGTTGAGACTGGAGACCTGCCTCTCCAAGACCCGCTTAGCCTCGTTTTCCTCCTCTAGCTGCTCTGTCAAACAAATCCGATCTTCCTCCATCTGCCGCAGACGCCCGGACACGTTCAGCTTCTGTCGGGTCTCTTCAGAAAGAAGTTCCTGTTGGGATCGCGACCATGTTAGACAAAAAAGCTGTTTCCCTGGACCAAGTATAAACTAAAGGGGTTGGACAAAATAATGGAAACACCTAACATTTTGCCATCATAATCATTGAACATCACTGTTAGAGAATGGCATGAGGAATATTCTGATGAAGTTGAGCATAATCCCCAGACCTCAACATTATTGAGCATTTATAGTCAGTTTTAGAGATTCAATAAATATGTCAATTTCCACCGCCATCCTCTCTAAAAAAGTTAGAGGGTATTCTAACTGTTGTGTTCTGAAACATTGTTCACCTGAGTGTCTTGGAGTTGCGAGGACAGCCCGGAAACATCTTTACTCAGCTTGATGTTCTTTCCTTCAGCTTCATTCAGAAGACTGGCCAAGTTGTCCAGCTCCACCTTAAAGAAAAAAACATAAGAAGAGTCAAGACTTTAAATCATTGGTATAGGCATTTCTAAACTTTTTATGTGGGACTTGTCCCCTAACCCCACAACGTACAGTCATCTTGGAGACTTTCTCTCCGAGTTCGTTCCTCTGTCTCTCACTCTCGTTGAGGCGATTATTGACATCGTTGAGTTGAGCGTCAACTTTCTTCTTCTTGTGCTCAACGTCCTGCTTGGCAGCGGCCATGGAGCGCAAGTCGGCAGTCAGGTCAGAAGACTCCTTCTCCAGAGCTTGCTTAGTTTTCTCCAGACCTGCCCGGACCTGAAGTCAAATCATCTCATATAGTTAAAAATGTGTTAAAAGATTCATTTTGGTCTGAACTATGGTTGCAAGTGTTTACTCTCTTGGCCTGCTCCAGCTGTTCGGAGAGTTCCTCAACCGCCTGGCTGTGCTTTTGCCTCAGGTCTTGGACTTGGGCCTCGTGACTGCGGCCCTCTTCCTCCATTGCTTTCTTTAGCATGGCCACCTCCTGCTCACGCTTTGCACTATTATTAAACACAAATGGAAGTCACGCAATCTCGCCAGCAATTTTACACAATGGGCCAGAGACTAACCGTAGCTCCTGTTGCGCCGCGGTGGTATCCAAACTGTCCTCCAGTTCTGAGCGCAGGGCATTGAGTTCTTCCCCAAGGGCCCTGCTCGCCGCCTCCACTTTGGCCCTGGCACCCCTCTCAGCCTCCATGTCCTCCCGCAACTCTGACAGCATGGTCTCCAGCTCTCGAACTTTCTTCACCGCCAGGCCACGCTGGTTGCTCTCCTCGTCCAAACTGTCAACGACCACATTTGGTTCGGATCGGAATATTTTGAGTCCAAACTTCAAACTATGGTTGGCATATCCCCGTTTGAGAAGCAGCAACTTACCGTGCCTGCGTGGCCTGTAGCTCATCTTCCTTGGCGGCCAGCTGAGCTCGAAGCTCAGCCAGTTGGGCCTGAAGGTCAGCCAGCTGCTCGTGGAGTTCTGCCAGCTCAGCCTCCAATTTCCTCTTGGCCTTCTCCATGTCCAGGCGACCCTTCTCCTCTTTCTTGTAACGCACTAGACATAAGAGGAAATGACGTGTTGCCACACAGGCGATGGAGAAGAAACTTCAGCTCTGTTGACTGACCCTCCAAGTCAGAGATCATGGACTCGTGCTTCGCCTTCAGCTTGGTTAAGTTCTTGGACTTTTCCTCCTCCTCGGCCAGGTTGGAGTTTAAATCTGCCATCCTCTCCTCCAGAAGCTTACGCTCCTAGAAAGACTCAGTTTTTAAAAACACGACAGTTTAAAGAATAATGAATAATAATACCTTTTGCATTTTGTTGTTCTGGTCCTCCATGAGCAGAACATCCTCCTCAAGTTTCTTCACTTTTCCCTCCACGGCAACCTTTTCCAGTTGGAGCTTTTGACGAGCGTCTTCTTCTTCCAACAAGTGGGCTTCCATGTTCTGAAATGTTTCAAAAAGTTTCAATTTTAACTGCCTCAAAGGCTGGTGTGCTATTTCAGCACGTGTGCAATTAACAACCTGTAGCTGCTGTTCCATCTCCTTCCTCTCCTGCTGTACTTGGGCGCTGCGCTCTTCCTCCTCCTCCAGCCGGGCCTCCATCTCGTGTAGGACCTCCTCCAGTTCCTGCTTCTTGGCCTCCAGCCGAACCCTCATCTCCTCGGCCTCGGCGTAGAGCTCCGTCTCAGCTTGAAGTTTGCTCTCCAGCTGGGCACGTTCTTCCACCAGCTACGCACAAAAAAAGCGCACGTGCTCACACCAACACTTTTTTTTTTAAAGAACTTCTACAAAGGATCATACCTGTGTGTGTTTCTGGGTGATGTCCTTTAGTTCCGCCTCTTTCTTGGCTGCCACTTCCTTGGCTGCCTTGAGTTCCTCATCCTTCTGACCCATTTCCTCCTCTTGGCGGGTCACCTGCAGCAGGGGTTTCACCTGAAAAAGACCACCATAGTTAAGCCAGATGTAACGTGTTAGCTATTTTAGCTTAGCATCTTGATTTAGAATTATTTCCTTGTTTGACATCCTCATACCTTGGTGAAGAGCCTCCACCACTGCCAATTCTTGAGTTTGAGGTAACAAGCGCAGTTCCTCTGGATCACTTTCATGGCACTAAGCTGTTGCTGGCGTTTGCTAAAGGCCCTAAGAGACAAAAATAGACACGCTTCGTTTGGTATGCCAAAAAGCCTTTGAGAAAACCTACTAGTACTCGTGTGTGTCGTACTTGCGTGCCAGGAAGCCTCGACCCTGCGCCTGAAAGGAAATGATGATCACAGTGAGCTTGAGGTCTCTCTCTTCCTCCAGTTGAGCCAACACACCAGTCCTGAAGAACATCTTACTCTGTCCAATGCGATAAAGGTTGGGATCCAGGTCCAAATGTTTCACCTGGTCATCATAAATTAAGGAGCACATAAAACACTTGGTACACCAAGAACCCCTTTTGCACTACTGGACTTTTCCTAGCTTTCTGTCCAGCATGAGATATATCAATATGGAATAAATTGCCCTGAAAATTTGTTAGCTTCAAATGAAGTACCAGAGTGAGCGGATTCCAGGAATTCCTGATGTTCTTGATGTTAAGTGTAAAAGCTGTTTTTGGTTGATTCTTCATCTTACCATCAAGCAGCACGCCTGCTTCCCGTCCATGAAGCCCTTGGGAATGGCATTGGCGGCCAGGATCTCGTACCTGCATATATGCGGGAAAAATCTCATACTTGAATGTACAATATCTTGATGATTAAGAAAAGAGCACAGACCGAACACAAAAAGTTGTTTGTACCTCTGCCTGAACTCCTGAAATACAATACGGTTTGGGAATCCCTGCCTGCAGATCCGGATACCCTCCAATACACCATTGCACCTTAACTGCTCAAGAACCAGGTTGGCGTCCATTTTACCCGCCTGTGGCAGACAACACAAACAAACAATCAGCACTCAGTTTATAGCTTTACAGTTAAACGTAAGGGCATATAGCTTTACCCTCTTCTCATGGTTGGGGATGATGCAGCGCACAAAGTTAGGTTGTGTATTGTGCAATGTTGTCATCAGCTTCCCCAGGGATTCCTTATACAGCTGGCCCACGGTACGAAACATCCCCTTCTTGGACTTGGTGGAGGTGGGCATGGAGCTTTCAGACATCTTGGTCATGGTCTCCAGGCCCACCACTCGATCCACTGATGTGTAGGGGGGGGGGGGGGGGGCAGACACAAGGTACAATGAAATTGGTAATCCAAAAGCTCAGATGGGGGAAGATTCAAGCAAGACCGACCGTCTTTCCACAAGTCTTGGATGAAGTTGCTGGATGAGTTGCTAAGTAGGGAGGTCACATTATCATTCAGAGGGTCCATGTTCTTGGTCAGCCAGCTGGTGGCATTGTAGTCCACCTGGGAGACAAAAGACAACATGTGTCAACTGATATGTTTGGAAGATTATTGGTTAATAGATGATACTTGTTTTTTTGTCCAAAAGTCATCTAGATGATGCTCACCTTTCCGGCATAGTGTGCAACGGTGAACATCAGCTTCTCTTTGTGCTGTTTGGGTTTGGAGAATTTGACGTGACTGGCATGCGTGCTTAACAGTTTCTCCACAAAGGAATTATCTGTGGCTTTGGGGAACCAGCACTCTTCATCCAACAGTGCCAGGATGCCCGGTGGATTGTTCTAGAACAGCAATGTACACTATCAAGTAGAGAATCTCACATTAATGCTCACAAAAAAACAAAACGAATGCTGGTTCCGACCCCTCTCTCGATGAGCTCGATGCAGGGCTGTAGGTCCAAGCCGAAGTCGATGAAGTTCCACTCGATGCCCTCACGCTTGTACTCCTCCTGCTCCAGGATGAACATGGTGTGGTTGAAGAGCTGCTGCAGACGCTCGTTGGTGTAGTTAATGCACAGCTGCTCGAATGAGTTGTCCTGCCGCAGGAATGTCACAAAGAAATAAACCGTTTGGGAGGAGGTCAACTGCTATCATAACTACAGAACGTTTACCCACCTCGTAATCATAAAATATCTAATTGCTTATTGTTACTTGGAACATTATATTTAGTGATGATTAATCACCTCGAAAATCTCAAATCCAGCGATGTCCAAGATCCCAAGGAAGGACGAAGACTGCCTCTTGCTCTTATCGAGAGTCTTGTTTACACGGGCCAGGATCCAGCGGAAGAGACGCTCGTACATGGCTTTGGCCAAAGCCTCAACCGCAAAGTCCGCCTGGTGGGACAGAAAAGGTGGCAGGTGAATTCTTAAAATTAAGAGGACAAATACCGTAAATGAGGATCTGTTTTTGCTGGACTACCGCACCTGCTGCTTGGTCTGAGCCTTCTGAACCACTTCCCGGCCCACTTTGATCCTAGGTGTCAGGAAGGCCCTGGTGAAGTCAGTCACGTTGATACCCTGCAGGTGGCACACTTTCTGGGCAGCTAGCACCAAAAAGAAAAGACAAGAAAGCATTAACCAAAGCACTAACCCTTGTCATCATGAGAATCTGACGAAGAGCCTGAGGTGCTTTTGGAGTACCTGTGTTATCCGGCATGGTGGCTTGCTCGGTGTTTCGTTCCTTCTCAAACTTGATGTTTCCCAGTTGGAGAACCGTGGAGACTACCTTTAACATCCCTGAGGAAGCAGCCAAAAAACACACACACAATAGTGAATTGAATATATCACAGAGAATATTTAACACCATCGCGACGTCGGAACCAAGACTTCTAAGTCACAAAGGACTGACCGAAAAATTCAATTGGCTTTAGGTTTTGGTGCATCACTTCCTTCCTTATTATTGTCTTGAAAATATTCTTGGTCCAGAACAACAAAGATACCAATCTTACATTGACTTTTCCTGAAAACATTTTAAACCATCGGGTGTCAGAACCAAGGCTTGTGTTCATAGGCGGAGTTTGACTCTTGGGGCAAAAGTCAATTTTATGCAATGACACTTTTCGGCCACCAGGGGCAGTACCCCCCCCTTAAAATCCACTTATGCTTGTGTTTCTAAATCACCAAGGACCAACCAAAATATTAACATGCTGATTTTAGAGAAGAACCCTTGAGTACTGTATTTTTACTCAGAGTTAGGGGTCTTTGTTTTGCTCAATGGGACCTTGGTAAAACTAAAAATATAGGCATACCCAGGTCTTACAAAACTTTCCACCAATTATATACTGTAGTTTGACTGGCAATTCTCAATACTGGGATCATTCATTGGAAAATAACTACTGAACTCATGAATATCTAGAACTGGACAGCAAAAAATGTAGCGATAGATGTCTACATGGAGCATCTGGATTGTGAGCGGGCGCACCTATTCTCTCTTCCTCAGAGAAGCCCATAATCTCCATAGCTTCCAGGGTCTCCACAAACAGCTCATCATCCTCGACCCCGGAAACCTCCACGTGTCCCGCCATCAGGAAACGATAGCTGCTAAAGTCCTCCAGAAGAAGCTCCTCTGAAACACCACCAAATACCGATAAAATCCACCTTCAATTCTGAGGTTCAACCCGTTGTTTGCTGACCTTCTAGAGACAGAAAAAGACTCTGTTTGACTTGATCCCGGCTCACCTTTCATTTTGTCTTTAGCTCCGGCCACCATGTAGTAGAAGATATGGAAAGCTCGTTCGGTGTTAGCCTGACGAATACAGCGAGATTTTTCCAGAAGGTCTGATTAGTTCACTAAGAAGTTTAGTAACGTAGGAAGGAATATTACGGCCGCAAGAGAATGTTTTTTTTTTTAGCCTAAAATTTGATTGTTTGTGTCGATTTGACAAGGATACACGTGTCAATGTTTGCGCCGACTAGGTATCCGGTGACATCGAAGTTGAGCTTGATGAACTTTCCCTGCAGACACAGGTGGGTCACACGACACCTTTAATTACTGAGGGAACCCCCGGTCAAAATGGTGGCGAGTGTCAACTTACGAACTGATTGACAATTTACAAATCGTGACGAGTTGTCGTTCTTGATGGTCTTGGCGTTGCCGAATGCCTCCAGAATGGGGTTCGCCTGCAGCAGCTGCTTCTCCAGCTCCCCCTGCGGGTCCATGAAAAAAAATAGTTAGTGTTGCCGCAGAAAAGAAAACCGAGCACTATCATAAAAAAAGCAATATTATACTCACGTAGGCCAACGATCCGGCTTGTTGTTGCTGTGTCTGCTGTTGCGCCGGCTGCGAAAAAACAAACAAAAAAAAAACAGTCACGTCACATGTAAGAAAAGAAAGTGGAGCCCCTCAGGGCTGGCTTCTTGATCCCATAAAATTCGTCCAACTCACAGGGTTTGCTTCCTTTTTGCCTTTGTGCGATGACGCGACCAGGGCCAGGTACTGGATCACCTTCTTGGTGTTTTCTGTCTTGCCCGCTCCGGATTCTCCGCTAGGTGTTACCAGAGAGATATGTGTTTTAAAATGGCCGTTAGTGTGTGTCCAACATGGCTACGAAGGTATAGTGTGTTTCCTTAATTTGGGTGTTGTAATTTGGAATATGCCAAAGTTGCTGGGTGGTGAACAGTGGCGCAGGAAGTGGGGTGCTGAGGGTGCTGGAGCACCCCATGGCATTGGGGAGATTTTTTTTTTTCTCTTTTTTTAAATAAATAAAAAAATATATTGAAACAATAGCGTATTACACTTTGGGGATTAAATACAGTGCCCTCCCTAATTATTGGCACCCCTGGTTAAGATGTGTTTTTTAGCTTCTAATATGTATATTTTTTTATTCAAATAATATGGGACCTTAATGGAAAAAAAGAGGAAAATCCATCCTTCAGTACAAGTGCATTTAGTCAGTGGGGGAAAAATCCCACATAAAGAAATAATTATTTGACATCAAATAATGTGTGTCACAATTATTAGCACCCCTGGTGTTAATACTTTGTACAACCCCCCTTTGCCAACAAAACAAGGTCTGGGGACTTAGATGGCCATGGGAGGAACTTGATTTTGTGTCTGGTGAACCATTTCTGTGTAGATTTGGCCATATGTTTATATGCCATTATTTGGCCATATGTCTCATCTGACCAAAGCACACGGTCCCAGGCTTAAACTGGGACCGTGTGCTTTGGTCAGATGAGACCAAGATTGAGTTTTTTGGAACCAAACACTCTAAGTGGGTCTGGTGTGCCACGAAAGATGCGCATGCTGAAAAGCACCTCATACCCACTGTGAATTATGGGGGTGGGTCAGTGATGCTGTGGGGCTGTTTCGCTTCCAAAGGCCCTGGGAACCTTGTTAGGGTGCATGGCATCATGAATGCTTTGAAATACCAGGACATTTTAAATCAAAATCTGTTGCCCTCTGCCCGAAAGCTGAAGATGGGTCGTCACTGGGTCTTTCAGCAAGACAATAACCCTAAACATATGGCCAAATCTACACAGAAATGGTTCACCAGACACAAAATCAAGCTCCTCCCATGGCCATCTCAGTCCCCAGACCTTGTTTTGTTGGCAAAAGGGGGTTGTACAAAGTATTAACACCAGGGGTGCTAATAATTGTGACACACATTATTTGATGTCAAATAATTATTTCTTTATGTGGGATTTTTTCCCCACTGAATAAATGCACTTGTATTGAAGGTTGGATTTTTCTCTTTTTTTCCCAATAATGTCCTATATTATTTGAATAAGAAAATATTAGAAGCTAAAAAACACATCTTAACCAGGGGTGCCAATAATTATGGAGGGCACTGTATATATGATGAAAAAGGTTTTTTTTTCCTTTTTTTTTTCTTGTGAATAACATGGTCACCATCTGACACCTTGCTTGCTACCAGGTCACGTTAGATAATGCACTATTGGCACTATAAAAGTTAACTGTTGAAAGAGGAGGCATTTACATGGCCCAAAAACGAATTACTGATTTTTTTCTTTTTTTTTTTTTCTTCTAAAATTCAGTTCGAGGTCGAAAATGAAGACGACTATGATAGTTTATAATTGTGCCCAGCAAGGAAAAGTTAGCTAAAGATTTAGACCAGGGGTTCCCAAACTATTTAACATCAAGCCGCTGTGGGAGCTGGATTTCTTTCCAACATAACAGGACGACACATGTGTACCAATCTGGTGTTTTACAAGTGTAATCAGTTGATTGTAGTCAGGTGCCGCTTGTTTTAGCAGAAACCTCATTGGTTAAACGGTCTGTGCTTGATCGGGAGGAACAAAAACCAGGACCCACAGGGGTCCTTGAGGACCGGTCTGATTTAGACCTTGGAGAACTTCAAATAGTTTACATTGTAACCATATTATTGTTTGTTGTTGCTGTTGAGCTGCCGCCTTGCAGAGCGCTCTTGGATATTTGTGTGAAATTTATTTGAGTGTGGTGAAAAGTTGGTGTTAAACTGAAGCTAATTGGAATTTTTAGGTTTCAAATGTGTTTGTGTGTCATTGCGCCGTCTAGCTGCGGGGATTTGCATTATAATACACAGGCGCTTTTATTTCCAATACGAAAAGTCCAACATACACTGTAGGTGAAATAGAATGCTGTCTTTGTAGTAGCCTAGTAGTAGTACGTAATCTATCCAGCATGTGTGTGTACTGCCATTTTGCACGCCTCGTATGGAGAAAAAGCTTGAGCATGACAAATTTGGAATGATGTTTTTAGATGGGAAAAACAAAATAAGATCCACAGCACCCCCTGCTGTGAGTGACTTCCAGCGCCCCTGATTTCCTGCTATGTTTTGCTTTATCAAAATTAAATTGGCATATATAACTCATGGAACTACAGTGGCTGCAAAACTGTTTTAATTCTTCCCAAAGGTTTAATTAGACTTTTTGGTGTTATTGCAAATCTGCTTCTTCTGTGGGACTCACGTGCAGAGAATGGACTGATCCTCGCGGTCTGTGGAGGGAAATCAAGCAGAACGGAGCAAAGATGAGCTTAGTGCTCTAAAAATATGAACGTGGCTCCATGTAAGGTGATGGTGGAAAGGGGGCACCTCACCTTGCATCATGTTCCTGTAGGCATTGTCGGTGATAGAGTAGATGTGAGGTGGCACCTCGTGCCGCTTTTTGCCCTTGTACATCTCTATGATCTTCTCCGAGTAGATGGGCAACATCTTGTACGGGTTCACCACCACACAGAAAAGGCCCGAGTATGTCTGCGGGGCAAAAGAGACTAACTGAGTCCATTCAAAGCCAGTAAACACACCAAAGTGTTCATATAAGGACTCGTGGGGGGTGTCGTGTGATCTTCAGACATTTTACTGATTAGACTTGGTGCAATTGAGTGGAAAAAGGTCAAATATAAGCCTGTTCCTTTTGGAACACCATCAATCTTAAGGGATTGGGGTTTCACGGAAGATAACATTACTAAATTTAATAAAAAAAGAAAGAAATGGATTAAGTTTGAGGGGAAAAAAGGGGTCAGAATTCAACCCTTTATAAGGAACTCAATTAAATAGTAGGAAATTAAATTTCTTTTTAAAATGTGTGATTGGGAGCCATAACCAGAGTATATATCAATTTTTAATCACTTTTAATTATATTAAATTTTGTTTTTATCGTTTTATTTCATTTTCTTTTAATTATTTTATTTATTTATTTATTTATTTTTTCTCCCTCAAATGCACGTTTGATTTGATGATTTGAACGCCCCCATCGAAGAGGAGGGATATTAGAAGTTTCTTTCCGCCATCAGCAGCCACTGTAAGTAATGTAAAAAGACATCAACATTGTGGAGGTGGGGGAAACACCACTGATTTTGCTATTGAAAGTCTGACCTGCATCAGAGCAGTGTTGTTTTCGTCAACAATGACAATAACGAAAATATTTCGTCAACGAACAATTTTTTTAATGATGATGACATCACGATGACGCACCGAAAACGTGTCTTGGAAGACTAAAACATAACGAGATGGGTGCCAGTTGTCGTCTGATGACATGAATACGAGATGAAAATTCGCCATAGTTTCCGTCATAAATTCACAATGTGTGATATCTTCTTATTGTGTGTGTAGTTAGAACGCATTTGGCAGCGTTTGGTCGTGTCAGTCATGTGACATGCACCGCGCTCCCCACCCCGTCGCCCCACACACAGGCTTAAGCATATGCCCATTCCAGGCTCCTTTTGTGAAACGTGTCAGGTGTTGCTTGGTAAGTTTTGTTTTCTTATCTTGGCTATGCAAAGTTGCTTTAGCCTTTAAAGGTCTGTGCTGAGTGATCATCACACACTAAACTAAGTTGTGGCGTCAGCAAAGCGCTCGCGCGAGCATAGCATGTTAGCATTAGCATTTAGTGCGGTCACTGCGGTGACTCGGTGTCTATCTATAAAGAATTCAGGGATTTAAGCATTTATTCACAAGAATTTTCACCGGAAAAAGCTCTTTGTTTACACATGGCGGCTGCTAATTTCCTTACTGACTAACCTCATAGTTCACAATATTTACGTAAAATAAATGTTACCTGCATGTTTTTTTTGCTTTTAACCAAGAATTGAGACTCTTTTACGTCCATATCTTTAAAGAATTCAGGGATTTAAGCATTTGTTCACAAAAATTTTCCAACGAAAAAAGCTCTTTGTCTGTGACTCCACTCGGTCAGCTTTATCGGCCACGCCAAGAATGCAGGCCCCTCATTAATCTGCTCCGCGCCCCGTGTCCTGTCAATATCATTATGAAGTCTATGAATAGTGAAAAAAAAAATGTTTTCAAATAGTCCAAATATTTTATATTTTGAGACCAGAGGTTGCGCTAGACTTTTTCGTTGTCTGTCATTTTGACTGACAGTGTCATAAAAATCCGGTCATAATCTATTTTTACCCGTCACTTACATTTTTAAAATGATAATAATGACATATTCAATAGTATTTAGTTTTCATTCATTTTTAATTAATATTCTGTCCGAACAAGCTTAACAAGAGGCAAACAGACAGCGGAGTGCACCAATCAGCGACGGGCAGACGTGCCGTTAGCAAAGCGACGAGGGCAGGACGAGGGACTTGCGCGCGGAAGTAAACATACGAGGAGAACGGAGTTTATTCAACATGGCTAGCGCGAGACAGACTGTTGTCAATGTCTCGTGTCGATGTGTTTTAGCTCATTTAAAACTGAATTTACCGCGGATTGGAACATATTCTCGGCTCTCCCGCCATCCGTGTTGTTGTAGAGACGACTTTCGGCGTGCAAGAGTGACGTTGCTCGTGAAGAACACGTCACGCAAATAAACAAATCTGATTTGTCGATTGATTTTGTACCTACTCGAGAGGCTGTGTCCCAGACTTTTCTCTCAGTGTTTGAAAAATACAGGGAGAACAGTCTGGCCGTGCCAGGCAAACACTCAGTTGCCTTGACATTTTTCCGAGTAAGGCCAACGACGTCATGCATCAAGAGAGACAATAGCTAATTAATATGCTCACTCGCCACCCTGTGGTCTGGGGTGTGAATTGCAACCTGTCAAAATGACGGATGGACTTCAGTTTTTTCCGTCACCGTTTTAAAAAACCGGTCAACGACGGAAAATATTCGGTTAACGCGACCCCTGTTTGAGACAACACGTGTACTATTTACAATAAAAATATTATACTGAATATTAAAGAAAAAAGATTATTCTGTCAAAGTATGAAATTATTTCTCTCAAAATTAACTCCATAAGAAATTAAAATGTTTTGAGAAAAGTCTGAGTATTTGCCAACTGAATTTGAGTTATTTTAAGTTTAAAAAGGGAACATTTTACAAAACTAAAGTAACATTTTTGAGAACAAAACTTTTTGAAGTTGGCAAAAGTGTTTAAATGACAACTGCTTATATTTTGAAATGATGCTTGTTGTGGGGTCTCACATACATAGATGAGGCTGGAGAAGTATCTCTCTCTCAGGTTCTGCAGGACGGAGGCCTCGTTGAGGAAGGTGAGGGCGGCCATGTCCTCCACTTTGCTGAACTTAGGCGGGTTCATCTTTTGGATGTCGTCCTTGTTGACCGTCGCCTTACGGCCGTTGGACAACTCCACCAGCACCTGCGCAAAGGGCACCGCGGGTCAAATTTCTCATCTTGCGACGCCGGATTTCTAGGCTGGTGACCTCGTCGCCCTTCTCCTCCTTGATGCTGGCGGCCTCGAAGCCTTCCTTCTCTGACGGCACCCACACCATCTTTTTGGCTGCCCAGTCGGCCTGCGCCACACCGCTGTTTCGGAAGTCGTTCTGCAAGAATAGGAACTTGCTATCGTCCGTCGCCTGATCCGCCATGACAGAAAGATGCGATTGGTCGCTAGAGGATGGATTGGATTGCTCTGCTTGGAGTGAAGTTGACTTCTCGTTGGGCCTGAGGAACAGACAGCAATTTGCTTTTCAGGTTAAATTTTTCCCAAAGTTCCTATTCTACAAACGTAATGTTGACTACAGTGCCTTGCATTAAAAGTGCTGACGTGGAAAAAAAAGGGATCTAGTTTAAAAAAATTGTTTTTAAAGATTTTTTTTGAAGGTCATATTTTTAAGTGAGAGAATATTCAACTTTTGAAAAAAATATTTTTAAAAATAACAGAAAACAAGTAATATTCTTATGAGAATAAAGTCTAAATTATCGGTGAAAATAATTTTTCAAAAGAAAAAATAAGGAATCTTGTAAAAATGTATTCGATTTTTTTTGTGGTAGGGCTGTGTGCATCTTTTTTAGATTAGTATTTTCCAAGAAAAAAAAAAAGGATTTTTTCATAGATCAAATTGAGTGAATAAAAGAGTACCAATCTTACGAGAATAAAGTCAGTTTTTACTGGAAAAAATGTGGTAAAAAAAGTATTTTTTTTTTTTTTTTAAAGAAAATTGCTAGTTATTTTCCTGACAAAACTAGTTGACTTTTTGAAAAGAAAAAAACGTAATGATCTCAAGTCTTTTTTTTTTTTCAGGATTTTTCAGTTTAAAAACAAAACAAAACCATAACAATAAAAAAGAATTTTGTCCAGTTGCTCATTCACAGGAAGTTACTTACTGCCTTGTGTTGTTAGGCAGTCCATGTTTTGACTTCCTGTTGCAAATTTGCCAAAAAGCCACCACAATGACGGCGCCGACAATCACGCAGAGCTGCCAAGGTAGGAAGCCCATGTTTGGCCTGCCTCAATTTGCTCCTGGTCACCCGCCAAGGGCCGATGGGCCCCTCACGGGCACCGCACTACCTTATAAGGCGCGGTTGGTAGTGGCCTTTGTGTCCAGCCAAGCTTGGCGTTTACACCAAAACGCCGACATGACACGAAAGTGCACCCAAGGATGACTCACAACTCATACCACTGACATTTTTGTGGCATTATACCAGGAAAAACGATTCATTCATTAAAAGATTTGAATCATAAGGAATACAAATGGATAACGCTCTATGAATGGATCCACAAGTAACTCATAAGACTAAGTTTGCATTTTAAATGTCAACATATAGCTTCAAGCCCTTTTGAGTGAGTTCGTTGTAAAATTAAGTAGTTTTAAGAAGAGACTTACTGTGCTCGGGTTGGCTCCTTGGTGCAGGATGAAGCAAGACCAAACTCTCGCAGCAGGTAGATGCCACTGATGAGGAGGAGGAGGACACTCGGGCATAGAACAGGACCACTAGACCGGCCTATTTTGTCCAAATTTGGCAACAACGCAAAAAACACAAAAGTCCTTCAACCAATAAGCAAGTGGGCAAACATTGGGGCCACATTTCATCTGTAATGATTATCTATAATAACATAATCATCATTAAAAATGAATATAATAACTTAAAGATGTAAAATAACACATATTGGTAAGATTAAAACCGAAAAACACAGACAAGGCTGAAAAAGGCATTTCTGCTCTTGCACCCCTCTTTAAAAATAAACTGCTGTATTTTAAGCCAAAAGAACTGTTGTGTTTGATAGAACAATATGTCTATATGCTGCCATGGCAGTTTCATGGCGCATTGAGCCCCCAAACTATTTTTAATTTGTTCGTTTTACCCTGGAGACCCCCGTTTTCAGACACGACGCAACTGCTTTTGTTTCAACCCAGCCATAAAAAGAAGGTAAGTAATTACATTTTGTATTCGAAATGTCTGTCATTTTTAGCTTAGAATCATTAATTGGTGTCTATTTTTTATTTTTTCATTTTTAAAAGACTCAAAAAAATCATTCACTTGCATATTTTAAACTTTTAAACAAATTACCTTACAGTAAAAAAATGGTGTCTGTAAATAAGTAACGGATATCTACTTCATAACTAGAGCTGGGAATCTTTGGGCACCTAACGATTCGATTACGATTACGATTCAGAGGCTCCGATTCGATTATAAAACGATTATTGATGCACCCCCCTCCTTTTTTTTCTCTCTTTTTTTTTTTTTTTAATGTTTTGTACATTAGTTCCAAAATTGTTCAAAAATACTCTCAGGCTACACCACACTACTTTTTCAGTATCAAGTTAACATATAGCAGTAAACAAATATACAAAAATAACATTAAATAAAAAACTCCAGTCCCCATTCTGTATCAGCAGCTTTAAACTACATTCAATTAATTTAATGTTGTGAATCAACCATTAAATTTGTTAAAATTGCTCCCGTTATTCCATAATTTCCCTTTTGTCTACTTTCGACATGTGAAAGTTTTAAAACTATTTTAAAGATAGATTCAAGTCAATATTTTACCGATTTAGGAGTATTATAGATAAAAAGTTAATTAGGTTTGCTTGGAAGGTTCGCTACAACAGCCTTGCAGGGAAGTGTACTGCTTTAAGATGGCGGCCGTTTATAACGCCCGCATCTAGCTTTTTGTAGATGTGCTGCTAACGTTATCGAATCTATAATGCATCTAGTCCTATATAAATGATATCTACCGTAACATTTTGCGGATGTACTTTTGTAGCAGCTTTTCGGCAGCAGTCAGGTATGTTGTTGTGGTTTTTTTATCTCGTTGCATGAGTTGAGCTAGAGCCGTGAGTTGAGCATTGGCATTACCCGAGGGGCCGGGTAATGGGAAGCATGATGTTTAGCTACTCTCGCTCCGTTCCGTCCCGAAGACCGCTGAGTGTTGTGTACTTCCGCTTTACTTCGCATATTTCAGTAATCGGAATTTGGGTGTTTGTGAATCGTTCTCAAATCTTCCACGGCCGAATCGCGAATAATCTAAGAATCGGAAATTTTGCACACCTCTATTCATAAATATTTCTTAATTGTATTTTTTTCTGTTACTGTTGCATTTTCCCCGATATTTTAAATGATAAATAATCGATCCAAACAAAGAATAATTGAAGAAGAAAAAAAAACAACGTTTAAAAGGGTAAATATATGAAAAAGAAAATCTCTATCATTCCTTGATGTCTGCGATTTCTGTATTGCGAACCTTGTTATATTACCATGTTTCACCCATAAAATCCCCCCAAAATACGGCTTTGGCCATTCACAGCTGTGTCTTGACACTCGCTGAAACATGCAACACGGAGTTTTTGGATCTATAGAAGGTACGTACGTGATAATATCTCGTTAAAACCATTGTCTTTAATTATGCTCTGTCATGCGCTCACCTGGAGTTAGGGTTTAAGGGTTTTTTATTTATTTATTTATTTTTAAAAGACCTCCCTTTCAAAAATTTTCTTCCCCCAGAAAATTGAGTTTTTAAGCTTTCCAATGATGTATCACACATGCATATAGGACAATTTTGAAATTTGGCCAAGTTGGGGCTACTTCAAGTCACCTGAGTGATTTTCGCCATATATATATATGTATATATGTATATATATATATATATATATATATATATATATATATATATATAATATAAATAACAAATTATTTTAGCATATATATTTTTATCTGATTTGCAATATTGCATTTTGTTTTATTTTTGTTTACAAATAAATTAAAATAAAGAATTAATTAACAAAAAAAATCGCTTTAAAAAAAAAAAAACATTTATCGTCATCCAATTCCCGCCCAAACAAGTGAACCCGGAAGTTACCTTGCGACGTCAAAAAAGGCGAGTTTGTAGTTTTTTCACGTTATTTGCATTGATTGGCGACAAATCTCTACAGCATTGTTGCTCCTGCTGATTTTATATTTAAAGTATAACATAAAGTGTATCTTTGTTGAATTTAACGTCACCTGTGCCTGCACATTTTAATTGACTTCCGCTCGTCAACCCGGAAGTTGCTTGTTGTTGTTTGTTTGGTCTTCTTCCGGGCTCTTTGTCGTATCTATGGCGACCATTCCAAACAACTTCTCTTCCGGTCAAGTTCTCCTCAAATTGGCGTGGTCATGTCGGCCACTCCGGAGCACAACCACGACCCTTCCAACAAAGCCTTGACAGTGTTTAGCGGTTCCTCCCCGGAGGACGTGTCCCACGCCCGGCGGCTGTGGAGCTCACTGTGCATGCCGAGCCCGCTCGAATCTCGCCTGGTGTCGGCCGACATCCCGCAGAGATTGCCGGTTTCCCGGCCGGAGCGAATCATTCAACCGGAACCACCTCGCACCGACGTGCATAACCTTTTCGCCGCACAGCAGAGGCAGGAGGAGCGGCAAAAGTACATGGGCATGGCCGCCCAGAGGAAGGAGACGCTGGCCCTGCTGCGGCGGCAGAGGGAGCAGAGAATCCAAAAGGAGTTGCTCTCTGCGGCCTTCAAACCCAAAGCACCCAAAGAGAACAAAATCCCTAAAAAGAAGTCGAGCGAGTTGAGTGTGGAGGAGGAGATGGTCAGACAGCTGGACTGAACCACGAAAGGTGAAGGCCCTGAACGCACCGCAATGAAACTACAGTCGACCCCTGCATGTCACTAGGGCAGCCACAAAAGATCCTTTTAAAAATCAACTATTCAGAGATTATTTTTACAACTTTTTCCCCCGTTTTCATTGTTTTAATTAATGTAAACAATAACTACTTTCGAGGGACTCCAAAAGAGATTTTGGACCATTTTTAAATCAACAATGTCTCTGACGAAATCATCGACTATCAAAATAGTTGACGAATTATTTGACAATCTAATCGCCGATTAACAGTGGCAGCCCTACACGTCACAGAGTTCATATTCAAAATTAAGGTTAGGCATGTGCCGATAACCAGTTTCAAGGTATACCGCGGTATGAAAACGGCACGGTTTCAAAACAGCAAACATTTTCAGTCATACCGGTCCTAAGGTATTAGCTACAGTGCCCTCCATAATTGTTGGCACCCCTGGTTAAGATGTGTTTTTTAGCTTCTAATAATTTTTTTTATTCAAATAATATGTGACCTTAATGGAAAAAAAGAGAAAAATCCAACCTTCAATACAAGTGCATTTATTCAGTGGGGAAAAAAATCCCACATAAAGAAATAATTATTTGACATCAAATAGTATGTGTCACAATTATTAGCACCCCTGGTGTTAATACTTTGTACAACCCCCTTTTGCCAACAAAACAAGGTCTGGGGACTGAGATGGCTGTGGGAGGAGCTTAATTTTGTGTGTGGTGAACAATTTCTGTGTAGATTTGGCCATATGTTTAGGGTCATTTTCTTGCTGAAAGACCTATTGACGACCCATCTTCAGCTTTTGGGCAGAGGGTGTCAGGGACGCGGGCAGGCAGGCAGGTTGTGTGGACCCAAATGCAGGGAAAACGAAAAAGGCAGCGAGGCAGGTGGCAGTGAACTTAAAAAACGTTTTAATAATAACTAACAAAAATCACAAAGTACAAACAAAAAGACAATGGATCAAAAGGCAAGGTTCAAACCAAAACTTACTTAAACAGAGGGACTGGTACACGAGGGCGTTGACCGGACTTGAAATTGACGTTCGCATAGACAGACATTGACATAGACAATGACGCAACAAGGAGTGACAAGAAACTGGGTCATTATATACGCAGACAAGGGGTAACGAGACGAGGAACAGCTGGGTAACACAGGTGGATGCAGATTGCAGGATACACTGGGAAAACACACACAGGTGAGAGCAATGGGTAATCACAGGGACAAGTCACACAAGGAGAAACCAAACACAAAACCTAACAGAGGGCAACAGAATTTGATTTAAAATGTCCTGGTATTTCAAAGCATTCATGATGCCATGCACCCTAACAAGGTTCCCGGGGCCTTTGAAAGCGAAACAGCCCCACAGCGTCACTGACCCACCCCCATACTTCACAGTGGGTATGAGGTGCTTTTCAGCATGCGCATCTTTCGTGGCACGCCAGACCCACTTAGAGTGTTTGTTGCCAAAAAGCTCAATCTTGGTCTCATCTGACCAAAGCACACGGTGTCTACCGTGCGCAGTTTCATCAATAAGTGTAAAGCCCGTGGCACTGTGGCTAAGCTCCCCAGATGTGGAAATAAAAATTGATGAGAGATTTCAACGAAAGATTTTGTGGATGGTGGACACAGAACTTCGGCTAACATCCAAACAAGTTCAAGCTGTTCTGCAGTCCGAGGGGACAACAGTGTCAACTTGTACTACCCGTCGACGTCTGAATGAAAAGGGACTCTATGGTAGGATACCCAGGAAAACCCCACTTCTGACCCAGAGACATAAAAAAGCCAGGCTGGAGTTTGCCAAAGCTTACCTGAGAAAGCCAAAAACTTTATAGAAGAATATTCTCTTGTCAAATGAGACAAAAGTAGAGCTTTTTGGGAAAAGGCATCAACGTAGTTTACGGGGAAAAAAACGAGGCCTTCAAGAAAAAAAACATCAGCACAGTAAAACATAGTGGGGGTTCCCTGACGTTTTGGGGTTGCTTTGCTACCTCTGGCACTGGACTGCTTGACCGTGTGCATGGTATTATGAAGTCTGAAGACTACCAACAAATTTTGCAGGGCCTAGTGTGAGAAAGCTGGGTCTCTCTCAGAGGTCATGGGTCTTTCAGCAGGACAATGACCCAAAAACATACTTCAAAAGCACTAGAAAATGGTTTGAGAGAGAGCTCTGGAGACTTCTAAAGTGGCTAGCAATGAGTCCAGACCTGGATCCCATAGAACACCTGTGGAAGGATCTGAAAATGGCAGTTTGGAGAAGGCACCCTTCAAATCTCCTGGAGCAGTTGGCCGAAGAAGAATGGTCTAAAGTTCCAGCAGAGCATTGTAAGAAACTCATTGATGGATACCGGAAGCGGTTGTTCGCAGTTATTTTGTCTAAAGGTTGTGCTACAAGGTATTAGGCTGAGGGTGCCAATACTTTTGTCCGGCCCATTTTTTTGTGTGTGTAAAATGATAATGATTTTTTTTTTCATTCTCTTTTGTGTTTTTTCATTGCAAGCAAAATAACTGAAGATATTACTACCAAAGCATTTGTAATTGCAATCATTTTCTTGGAGAAATTGAGCATTATCTGACAGAACTGCAGGGGTGCCAATACTTTTGGCCAACAGTGTAGACAAAATCATGTAAGTCCTACGAAGTACAAACATTTTACTAGCCAACAACTAATCATGGTCATATCATCGAATAAAAAAATGTCCTTTCAAATTACTTCAGTGGGTTTGAAAAAAATATATATGAATGATTCCAAGATTTTAAAGTCATTAATAAAAACATTATTGACCCTTTCTTCAACATGTTGAATTTATGCCCCGTCCAGACCTATAATTTAAATGCTTCACAATGTTCATATTGTAAAATTGTGTTCCCTCTCATTTTAGTTCCACTCCTGGATAACACCTTAGTAATTGTATCTTACTGGCCCAGTTTTGTACGATTTGAACTTGTTGCCATATTAGGCTAAGGCGTGAGCAAATTGACTGTTGACTTCCCGACCTACTTGAACTCTCCTTTCCTCATTCATCCTCCGCCCAAAGTTGGCCAGGCGAAAGTTCCGACACAAAGCTCTTGAGCCTTTTTCCTAGTCCGGCCGGATTCTGCGGATAAGGAGACCCGTGCAGGGTGGAAAAAGTCCAAATATGCCCTGAATTCCTCCAGAGTGCTCATTTGACTTCATATACAATGTCCACTTGCCACTTCTCCTTTTTTAGTTTCAAAAGCAGGGAATCATCATGCTTCAGTGCCCTTAACGGAAATAGGCGTCCAATCCATTTTGATCGTTGCCAACCCTCCCAGTCAAATTGGATTGGATGCCTTTTGGCTTCAATGGCAGTTAGGGCTGTCAGAAATGATTACCGTAATTTTCGGACTATAAACCGCTACTTTTTTCCTTAATTTTGAATCCTGCGGCTTATAGTCCAGTGTGGCAGTTGATTTTTTTCTGGGTTAATCGGTAACACTTTATTTGACAGTGGCATCATAAGACTGTCAAAAGACGGTCAAAAATATGACATGACCCTATTATAGGCATTACTGAATGCTTATGACAGATGTCATCCAGCGTCATCTGGCAAATTATGTCGCTAACTCCATTTATGTCCAGCTTGGATCTATTACATCCATTCTAAAGTGTGATAATTTGCTGGATGACACAAAATGACATCTGTTATAAGCATTCATTAATGCTCATGACAGTGTCGTGTCATAACTATGATTGTCTAATGACGCCACTGTCAAAGTGTTATCAAATACCATAACTAGCAATTAAGGAAACATCTGGAACAGTAACTGACTGGCACAGAACATGAATTTTGATTGTTATTTACATCTGTAGCGCTGCAATGCATGCTAAGAGGCATGTTGGACAACAACAGTGTTTGCAGCCAATTGGTTTAAAGCTTTATGGTGGTTCATTTGGTCTTATGACAGTCTTATGACGCTGCTGTCAAATAAAGTGTTGCTGTTTAATATATTTTGGTGTAAATATCCCACAATACAGTGAGGACAGCTGCGGCTTATAGTCCAGTACGGCTTATATATGAACAAATGTGGTTTTGGTGTCAAATTTGGTGGGTGGCGGCTTATAGTCAGGTGAGCCTTATATTGCGGAAATTACGGTACTATATTTTGCAAGTCGATTAATCATCGATTTTTTCTTTTTTTTGATGAGTCGACTTGTATTCTCATTAGGTTCATGTTGGCTCATATCAGCGGAATGAGCGGATCATACGTGTTATTTATCATCTGACTTTAGGCCTTACGTTTTAGATGAAAACATATTGGTATCAAAACCGATGTGCTAAAAAATGATGGAGTAGCAATATCATGGAGCATGTGTATGGTTAATTACCTGCTTTCATTGTGGAATACAGAAATCAGAATAATAATAATTATTATTTATTTTTTTAAATTCAAAACTAAATATAAAGACAAAATTGGAATATTTAGTTTTTTGGTATTTAAAATATATACATATATAATATATTTTTTCAAAATAAAGTATGTCGTTTTTTTTTTTGTTTGTTTGTTTAATTTTTCAAAAAATTAATAATTTTCCTTTAAAAAAGTAAAATGAACAAGCACTAGTGTGCCACAACACACTACAGGTTGAAAGCTGTGCTTGCATGCCCTCTAGTGCAGTGGTTCTTTACCTTGCCAAAGGTACTGAACCCCACAAGTTTCACATGTGGATTCACCGAACCCCTCGGAATTAGATAATAAAGCATTTTTTTTTTTCAAATTCAAAACTGATATATCTAAGCTAGCAAGCTAATATTTTTGCAAATTCCCGTTCAAAATTCTTCTCACTTTGACAGCATGTTTTATAAACAGGTCAAAATTTGAGACCACGCAGCCCATTGGTCTGCTGTATTCCCTCATAAAAAGTGTGGATCAACCTTCCACTGAGCAAACCAGTTCCTCCTCCCATCAGATCGAGGACTAGCAGTTAAAAGAAATGGATTAAGGCTGTAAATTAGTAGCAAACCAGTCCAAAACCTGGTCTAAAAAGCCACTTTTTGTAGATTTAATCTGCGTATGAAAATAGGGCTCTGCGTTTCTGAACCTTCGCCGAACCCATTAAACTTACTCACCAAACCTCTGGGGTTCGAGCGAACCCAGGTTAAGAACCACTGCTCTAGTGGTTAACTCGTAACCTACAGCCAGCCAACACAGACACCAGTAAGTCCGCAATTAATTAATCAGCCCTGATAAAAAAAATTAAAAAAAAAAAAGTAAATCGAACTCCACAGATCGATAGATGCTGACCCATGCTACATGATTACCGAGTTTCAAGGCTATTGGTTCATAAATGACACAGGAGTAGGACTTCCAAGTTAGTGTCCACAAGAAGAAGAACAACAACTACTTGAGTGGTGTCTTGACAGGCCTTCAACCAATGAAAAAAAGAGATTTACATTTTAGGAGGCTAAAAAAAAGTGGATTTGGACCTTTTTTTGGTCCAAAATGTCTCTAAAGAAGTCATTGACGATCAAAATAATTAGATTTAAAATAAATGAATCTATTAGACTCCAGTTGGCAGTTTAAAGCCAGGAGCGGAGGTCATAATTGAAGCTGTTGTAATGTTGCATGTTTACCATCAGGTGGTAGTACTTCTACACACAGCAGGATCAACAGCATTTATCAATGTACATTACTTCTTATATGGGTTTAAAAAAAAAAAAAAAGCACATGACAACTAGAAAATGTTCTTTTTGATGTTCATATAATATTTTTTTTCTCAACTTTTTTAAATTGAATTTTCACACATTAATGGGATGGGTACAGGCAAACACAGCAGCCATAGAGACAAGTGAATAATAAAGTTTTGAGACACAAAGTAACCTTCTCTCTGAAAAGCTCTGTTTTGATAATGCGGCTGCTAGCTACATTCACTAACAGACGAGCATTGTACTTCGACATATTTACGTAAAATAAATGCTAACTGCACGTTTTTTTGCTTTTAACCAAAAATCGAGACTGTTTTAGGTCCTTATCTATAAAGAATTTGGGGGCTTAAGCATTTATTCACAAGAATTTTCACTGTAAAAGCTCTTTTTACATAAGTCGCCTGCTAACTACATTCACTAACAGACTAGAGTTGTACTTTGACATGTTTACGTTAAATAAATGCTAACTGCATTTTTTTTGTTTTTTTTTTGCTTTTAACTAAGAATCAAGACTGTTTTACGTCCATATCGATAAAGAATTCGGGGATTTAAGCGTTTATTCACAGGAATTTTCACAGGAAAAGCTCTGTTTACGTAAGGTGGCAGCTAGCTACATTCACCAACAGACTCGCACTTCGACATACTTACGTAAAATAAATGCTAACTGCATTGTTGTTGTTTTTTGCTTTTAACCAAGAATCGAGACTGTTTTACGTCCATATCTATAAAGAATTTGGGGATTTAAGCATTTATTGACAATTATTTTCACTGGAAAAGCTCTGTTTACGTAAGGCGGCAACTAGCTACATTCACTAACAGACTAGCATTGTACTTCGAGATAGTTATGTAAAATAAATGCTAACTGCATTGTTTCTTTTTATGTTTTTAACCAACAATCGAGACAGTTTTAAGTCCATATCTATAAAGAATTTGGGGATTTAAGCATTTCTTCACAATATTTTTTTCCGGAAAAGCTCTGTTTACATAAGGCGGCCGCTAGTTACATTCATTAACAGACTAGCGTTGTACTTCGACATTTTATGTAAAATAAATGCTAACTGCAGGTTTTTTTTGTTTGTTTGTTTTTTTTGCTTTTAACCAAGAATCAAGATTGTTTTTTGTCCATATCTATAAAGAATTCGGGGATTTAAGCATTTATTCACAATAATTTTCACTGGAAAAGCTCTGTTTACATTAGGCGGCAACTAGCTACATTCACCAACAGACTAGCATTGTACTTCGACATAGTTATGTAAAATGAATGCCAACTGCATTGTTTTCTGTTTTTTTTTTTGCTTTTAACCAATAATCAAGATTGTGTTACGTCCATATCGTTAAAGAATTCGGGGATTTAAGCATTTATTCACAATCAATTTTACTGGAAAAGCTCTGTTTACTAGCCTGGTACACCAGACTCACCGCTGTTGCAGCTATTGAGTCTGGCCACCATTCAGCGGATAAAATTTCCAGGGCGTAGCAAGCCACAGCAAACAGACAGCGGAGTGGACCAATCAGCGACGGGCGAACGTGACGTTAGTAAAGCGACGAGGGACTTGCAAGCGGAATTGAACATACGAGGAGAGCGGAGTTTATTCAACATGGCTAGTGTGAGACAGACTGTTGTCAGTGACTTGTGTCGATGTGTTTTTGGTAATTTAAAACTGATTTTACCGTGGATTGGAACATATTCTCGGCGCTCCTGTTCGCCATCTGTGTTGTTGAGACGACTTCCGACGCGGAAGAGTGACGTTACTCATTAAGAACACGTCACGCAAATAAAAGAATCTGATTGGACGGTTGATTTTGTGCTTGCTCGAGAGGCCGTTAATGGGCTGGGTCCCAGACTATTTTCACAGTGTTTGAAAAATACAGGGAGAACAGTCTGGCCGTGCTAGGCAATCTGTTTACATAAGGCGGCAACTAGCTACATTCACTAACAGACTAGCATTGTACTTCGAGATAGTTACTAAAAATAAATGCTAACTGAATTGGCGTTTTTTTTTTTGCTTTGAACCAGAATCGAGACTGTTTTATGTCCATGTCTATAAAGAATTCAGGGATTTAAGCATTTTTTCCACAGGAATTTTCACCAGAAAACCTCTGTTTACATAAGGCGGCAGCTAACTACATTCACCAACAGACTAGTATTGTACTTCGACATAGTTACGTAAAATAAATTCTAACTGCATTGTTTTTTTTTTGTTGTTTTTTTTTTTCTTTTAACCAAGAGTTGAGACTGTTTTATGTCCATATCTATAAAGAATTCGGGGATTTAAGCATTTATTCACAAGAATTTTCAAAGAAAAAAACTGTCTGTGATTCCACTCGGACAGCTTTGACGGCCTCGCCAACAATGCAGGCCCCCTATTTATCGGCCCCGCGCCCCGTGTCCTGTCAATACATTATGGAGTCTACGCGCTGTTATATCGTCCGCACCAATGATGAGACCAAACCTACGCCCTTGGCACAAACCACCGACCACAGTGAGAAAACTCGCCCAGAGAGCTCGACTGTTTGGTATATTACTAGCCCAGTAGTACCTTCGGAAGTCGGGCAGAGCCAGACCTCCGAGAGATTTAGGGAGCTGAAGAGTGGATCTTTTTTCATGCGAGCTTGTTTACCCCCCCCCCCCCCCCCCCAAAAAAAAAAAAAAAAAAAAAAGGAAAGAGTTAATCATCTGATCATGTGTAGTGAAAAAAGATTTGCGGACTACTCAAGGAACATGTTCGAATATGTAAAGAAAGCGAGGTAGTATCGTCATTTTAATGAGGTTAACCCGACTCAGTAATGACAAACGGAATGTGGACCACTTAATTAAATCTAATTTAAAACGGTCAAAAAGAGGTTGAAAGTTTTTGGAGAAAAGTTAGACAAAGATTTTGTCATAACTATACCAAGATACTTCTGCTCACTGTTCGTGTTCTTTAAGGGAAAGAGAGACTGAGGAAGATTCTCGGCTAGTAAATTAAGAGGAAGGTATTCACTCTTGTTTAAATAAATTCTATACCCTGACAATTTGATGGTCATATGATATTTAACATTTTCATCTGTCTTGAGTTTGATTGCTGAACATTTCAATCATTGCAAATGCTCATGTGAGGCTAATTAGTAGAAATGATGATGCAACATGTCAGCAATAGTAAAATAGCCCAAAAAAGTTCTGGAGGGCTCCAAATGTGATGACACTTTTAGTAGCTCATGATTTTCTGAACTTTGTTAAGACATGCAGACGGTTCTGAGGGTAAGTGTTGCAGATTTGGGTTTGCTTTAGGTTTTGGACTCTAGGGCACTGCTCCATCTCAACACACGTGCCGATGGGCCTGGTCAGCTGGTGTGAATGCATTGGTCTTGCGTGAAAAACGGCACGGAGCGGTCGTAAAACGTGTCTCCACAAATCAGCGGGACTCTAGACAGAAAATACCCGAGCAACCGCAGTAAAAGTAACACGCTGAGTAGTTTTACAGCATGCTGCTTGTGGCGGCGGCCTTGGAAAATGATGTTAGCGACTTTGAACCCACCTTTGTATCCAAAATAGTCAACAATCGCTTTCCATCATGACAGAGTTTGAAAAATGTGCCCCCAAAATGGCTGATTTTAATTTCTGGCACATGTTTATAAGACTTTTTTCCTGTGTCCTGTTATGATTGGCATGTTCAACAAATTTCAAGGGGATTGGGGGAAACTGGTTGCTTCACCAATGGATGTATCGATTCCGATGTAATGAGAGCAAATTTCGATGATCGAAAAACGATGTCTGCTTGAAATCAATAGAGAATTTGCAAATCATAACTTTGTTTGGATGTTTTTAACTCATTGGCTGCCATTGACCCTGATAAAGAGATCGTTTGATCGCTGCCAGCCGCCCAGTCAAATTGGATTGGACGTCTATCGTCGTCACTGGCAGTGAAACATGATCATTCAATTCCAGCGATCACAGTTGAAATTGATTGGAAACCTATCACTGTCAATGACAGTGATAGGTTTTATCATTTTTTAATTGTTTTCAGTTTATTAGATATGTATAATATATTTTTTAATAGATAAAAGAATGCTACAGAATTGACAAAGTGACTTTTTGAGGTTATTTAAAAAAAAAAAAGATTTTTATGTATTAAATATACTATATAAACTAGGACTGTCAAAATGATCGCGTTATCGGGCGGTAATTAATTTTTTAAATTAATCACGTTAAAATATTTGATGCAATTAACGCACATGCCCCGCTCAAACAGATTAAAATGACAGCAGTGTAATGTCCACTTGTTACTTGTGCTTTTTGTCTCCCTCTGCTGGCGCTTGGGTGCGACTGATTTTATGGATTTCAGCGCCTGAGCATTGTGTTATTATTGACATCAACAATGGCGAGCTAATAGTTTATTTTTTGATTGAAAATTTTACAAATTTTATTAAAACAAAAACATTAAGAGGGGTTTTAATACAAAATTTCTATAACTTGTACTAACATTTATCTTTTAAGAACTACAAGTCTTTCTATCCATGGATCGCTTTAACAGAATGTTAGTAATGTTAATGCCATCTTGTTGATTTATTGTTATAATAAACAAATACAGTACTTATGCACAGCATGTTGAATGTATATATCCGTCTTGTGTCTTATCTTTCCATTACAACAATAATTTTCAGAAAACTATGGCATATTTTATAGATGGTTTGAATTGCGATTAATTACGATTAATTAATTTTTAAGCTGTGATTAACTCCATTAAAAAAAAATTCTAATCGTTTGACAGCCCTAATATAAACATGTTCAGTCATTGCCGTCTACTGCTGTCAATGGCAACCAGTGTATTAATAATGACTCATATATGGTGTTATTGTTGGGTCTAATTAAAACATTAATTAATAGAATACTACAGATTTGAAAGTGATTTGTGAAAGTTAAAATGGGTTTTTTATCTATAATTTTGTTTTTTTTATACGTACAATACAGCATCTAATAAATAAACATCATTCATTGGTGTCTTCTGCCGTCAATGGAAGCCAATGAGTTAATTATGACTTGTATCTGTTTTTATTTGTTGGGTGTCATTAAACCAGTCCTTCCCAAGTAGTGGGGTGGGCCACTCCAGGGGGGGCGCATGTGACCTCGGGGAACATATTTTTTCCCGTACTAGAATAAAGTGAAATTGCACATCCACTCAGTGGATGGCTGTGGCGCTCTCATTTTCAGCGTGTGCGCAGTATTTTTGAACCAAACAAGAGCACACAGCAAACAGCAGGAGCTAATTTGAAGAGCTAAGACAAGGAAATATGATGAAGCGTATGTGGTGTTACACACATGTTTAAGAGTACCTTTATTGTAAGTTGATATGTATTACTTTTTTATGTGAACAAGGACAATGCTATGCAGAGGTGTAATTATAATAATTTTATAATTTCTTTACTTTTAATAATTTAAAAAAATAAAAAATAAATATGCTTGCGCAACACCCGATTCATATTCCGTTGAAAATTCTTATGATCCCTGAATTCTTTACAGATATGGACGTAAAACAGTCTCGATTCTTGGTTAAAAAGCAAGAAAAAAAATGTGCAGGTAGCATTTATTTCACGTAAATATATCAAAGTACGATGCTAGTCTGTCAGTCAATGTGGCGGCCGCCATATGTAAACAGAGCTTTTCCGGTGAAAATTCTTGTGAATAAATGCTTAAATCCCCGAATTCTTCATAGATATGGACGTAAAACAGTCTGGATTCTTGGTTAAAAGAAGAAAAAAAAAAACGTGCAGGTAGCATTTATTTTACATAAATATTGCGAACTATGAGGCAAGTCAGTAAGGAAACTAGCGGCCGCCATATGTAAACAAAGAGCTTTTTCCGTTGAAAATTCATGTGAATAAATGCTTAAATCCCTGAATTCTTTATAGATATGGACGTAAAACAGTCTCGATTCTTGGTTAAAAGCAAAAAAAAAAAAAAGTGTAGGTATCATATATTTTACGTCAATATTACAAAGTATAATGCCAGTGCTGTAGCGGCTAATTTCTCCCATTGATTTTTTCACAACATTTCAAAATGCATGCATGCCACGAAAAGTATAATAATTACCTTGAATCCTCAAACAAATCACTCCTGAGACAATCCTTCCTGTTGGTATGCAGTACAGCTTTCGTACGTTTTCAACCTAAATCAGGCGTTACATCACTGCATGTGACCGACTGCTAATAAATGAAGCAGAGTGTGGGACGGCTCCCTTCGGGAAGGTGTGACGCAGTCAATGGGGAATATGCCATGTCAATACATCATGAAGTCTATGATATATCCAATTTACAATGGCCGCAGAGAAACAGAAAATAATTGAGAAGCACTGCATTAAATAAAACATCATTCATTGCCATCAATGTTAGCCAATGAGTTAATTATGACTTGTATCTGTTTTTAATAGTTGGGTGTCATTATATATATATCGATAATAGAATACAGAATTGAAAAAGTGATTTTTGAATGTTTTTTTTTTTGGTTTGTTTTTTAGATAATTTTATCAAACTGTTTTTTTTTTTCATATAAAATGGTCTTTCATTGCCCTCTACTGAATTAAAAAGCATCATTCTTAATTTGGTGTTTGCGTGTTGATGACAGGCCAAATCGTGGAAAAATATTCATTTCATCATTATACCATGATACCCTGCTACATGTTGTCAAGGCCTAAGTTTCTAGGACTACAACTGAATCAATTTTTCATGTCCATCCAAATTGGTGTGAATCCGTGGGTCGAATGTCAGGTGCCATTTTTGCTAACTTTCCATAATAGAAGTGGACGCAATTGGTGTGATGGTGTGCTACTTTCGAGCTGAGAGTTTTCTCTGTTTCGTTTGTTGCAGTCTTGATTGGAGTGGTAAAGCGCTTGCCGCCACTTGCATCATCGCCATGGGAGCACCGGGACAGAGCTGAGAGCCCGCGGGAAACGCAACCAAAAAAAAAAAGGAGGAAGAAGAAAAAGTTGAGTCCACTCAAAATTTGTTTTAGAGATGATGTGTCACTTCACTTGAAAGACTTAACTGATGACTACTTTTCATGGGAGACCTCCACACACAGCAAAACTGATTGACAGAATGGAAGTGCTTTTTAACTCGCTCGCTCCTGGGAGGGCTTCAGTGCCATTAACAACGATAGACGTCTAATCCATCTCAACTGTGAGGGGCTAAACTACCAACGGTGCATCAGAAATCCTTCCCTTGTGTTGCCTTATTCTTCCAAAATGGATTGCTCAATGGCCTCAAAAAATCTGCACAAAATATCCAATTAAGAAAAAATAAAAGTTTATTTATTTATTAAAAATAAAAACAAGGCAAAATTATCTTTCCCAGTCCAAATGATTGAATGTCTATCGCTGTTAATGGCAGCATATGGTTTAAAAGAGAACATTTCATGTCTATATTATGTCAAATAAAATAATTTTCTAATGTTTGTAGAGGATTGCCATTCAAAAAAAGTGACAACATGCAGGCTTTCAAAGTTGTTTGGAGATTAATAAAGCCTGCCGAAATCTCTGAGCCAATTTAATCCCGCCTGTTTACAATCTGCCAGCGTTATGTAACCCACTAAAACTCACACACTCTCACACACACGTTGTTCACTTTTTTCTCTTCCTTCTCATTGATTGGTGTTGACTTTGAGTCAGTTCATTTTAAAGGTGTGAGGGGAGTGTTATTCATCCTTTTAGTGTGCTTTTCCACTCTGTTTGCAGCGTCCATGTCATCTTTGAGCCCAAGAATTGTGACGCTCTAAAAAATCATAAATCATAAATGTCAACATACGCTTTTTTGAACATCAACTTGAACATGGTGATTTCATTTTAAAATTTAAAAGGTTTATATATATGGCGAAAAACACAGACAAGGCTGAAAAAGCAGTTTCTGCTCTTGCGCCTATCTTTAAATTAAACTGCCGTATTTTAAGCCAAAAGAACTGTTGTGTTTGATAGAACAATATGTCTATATGCTGCCATAGCAGTTTCATGGCGCATTGAGCCCCCAAAATATTTTTAATTTGTCTGTTTTACCCCGGACAGCCCGTTTACAGACATCGGGCAACCGCTTTTGTTTTAACCCAGTCATAAAAAGAAGGTAAGTAATTATTTATAGTATTCAAAATGTCTATCATTTTTAGTTTAGAATCATTAATTAATGTCTAATATTTAGTTAAAAAAAAAAAATATGTGAGTGAATAATTTTATTAAACTTCTAAACAAATTACGTCACAGTGAAAAAAATAATGTTTGTAAATAGGTCACGGATAGCTACCTCACAACTATCGCTTATGTTATTTTTTGTTGTTGTTACTGTCGCATTTTCCCTGACATTTTAGATGGTAATGGATCCAAACAAAGAAAAATTGGAGAAAAACTGAAAAAAAAAAACATTTAAAAGGATACATATTTGAAAAAGAAATCTCGACCATTCCTTGATGTCTGCAATTTCTGCATTGCGACCCTTATTGTATTACCATGTTTCAGCCATAAAATCCCCAAAAAGTCTGGCTGTGGCCATTCACAGCTGTCTTGACACTTGGTGAGACATGCTACACTGAGTTTTTGGATCGAAACAAGGTAAGTACGTGATATTTTGTTAAAATCATGGTGTCTTTAATTATGCTTTCTCGTGCTCTCACCTCGAGTTAGAGTGTCGGAGTTTAAATGTTTTTTTTGTTTTTTTTTTTTCCAATGCCTTTCTGTTCAAAATTTTCCTTCCCCTAGAAAATTGAGATTTTAAGCTTTCCAATGATGTATCACACGTATAGGACAATTTTGAAATTTGGCCAATTTGGGGGTCTCAGAGCAGAACTTCAAGTCACCTGAGTGTTTTCCGCCATATATATTTTCCATAAATGAGTTTTTTTTTTTTTTTTTTTTTTTTTTTGAATAAATGTTGCTCGTAATAGTGTTTAATATTAAAACAGGTGCATTTGTTTCAACAACCACAACAAAAAGCAATTGTCGGAAATATTTTTTTTTTTGCTATTTGTTGAAGTATTACATTTTGTCTTCCATTGGCGTCTCAATGACGTTGATTTAAAATGCTACATGTAGCATTTTCTAAAATGCAACACTATAAAATTCCAAGTTCAATTGAAAGAAAATCCACATTAAAATATATTTATTTTCTATTGAAGCGGAAAAAAATACCTGTTTTTCAAAATCACCTGGCAAGGTAACGTGAACTGTTGTTCCGTAAACCGCCATTTTCTTGCTACAATAAAATGTCTTATTTTTTACTCAAACTTATTAATTGCAATTAGTAAAACTCATGATTTAAAAAAAAGCTCTTTTGGAGTTAATATAATATTCAATGACGGCTCAAATTATCGATTGTTTGTGGTTACAATAACAATTCTTACTCTACGATTGACGGTGGTAGACGTCCACTCCGAATGGATTGGATGTCCATGACCATCAATGGCAGCCAATGAGATAAACATTGAAAAAACAAGCCTTACACATTTCACGCATGATTGTTGCATTATACAGTATATTCTGAGATATTTTGTTAAATGTATAGACAGCATGTACAATTCAAGTCTGGTTTTAGTCCTACATCCTCTTGTCGAGTCGTTAAAATAAAGTCAGCAGCACATTCACATGTAACACCAGAACCGGTTAAGGTTCCAGCCCAAAGGCGGAGATCTTTCAGCACTGCTCCTCTCCCAGTGAGTCTGTGTTTTCACCCAAGTCGATGGAGGCGCTTCTTATCTTGGTCCGGCCCAGCCCAGGATCTGGAGGGTGCCCGGGTAGGCTCCCGGGACCTGGGTAGACATCCAGCGTGCCGGAGATGGACTGCAGGGAGCGGTCGCGGAAGTAGTGGAAGGCTTCCTGGTCAAGGAAGTTCTGCTCCTCGCGAAGGCCCTGCTCGAAGAGTTTGCGCTTGTGGCGGAACTCGATGACTGTTTTGGTGTAGGAGTTGAGTGTGGTGACAGAGGCGGCCATGCAGCATGTGAAGGAACCCCACGCCATGCTGATAGAGGAAGACACAATGTTAATTTTGTAAGTTTCTGCTGAAAGTATGGACATTAAGCCAAAACCAAGCATTTCTGTCCAAATTCAGTAGTTGGTCCTAGGGACGGAACCCAGTTTATAAAGGGTCCAGTGGCCTAATGGACAAGGCATCAGCCTCCGGAGCTGGGGATTGTGGGTTCAAGTCCCACCTGGGCTATGAGTTCTTATTATAGTTCTCAAGTAACACCATATCAAAAATGTTGAGGATTTCTGAATTATCAAAATAGCGTGATCTGAAAGAATCAAGAAATTTCCTTCCTGGAATCTGATACATCTTTGTGGATCCAGTGGTTTGAGGCAGACATGTCCAAAGTCCGGCCCGGGGGCCAAAATGCGGCCCGTGATCAAATTTCATCCGGCCCCCAGCCTCTGTCATAAAATCAATAACGTCTGGCCCGCACACAGACTTAATAAATTGGTCAGCAGTACTGCTACCAGCATATGAAGTAGCTTACACACTAAATGCTGCTCCTCATTTACCCACTAAAAGGCAGCAGCACTCTAGGCAAAATTACCCTGTTTGACCCTTTACTCCCGATTTTCTAAAATGGCGACAATCAACAAAGAAAAAGTTGGCTGCGACGGCCGACGCTTCATGGATAGGTGGAAATTGGACTATTTCTTTACTAAAATACGCAAAAACTGTGTCAGCCTCATTTGCAAAGAGGCAGTCGCTGTTTTTAAAGAGTTCAATGTGAGGCGACATTAACAAACAAGACACACTGACATGTACGACAAGATTACTAGGAAGATACGTAGCGAGAAATTGAAGCAATTTGAAGCTAGTTTAATTTTACAGCATTAGTATTTCGCAATAGGCCGAGAGTCGAAAGAGAACGCCACAAAGGCTAGTTTCGAGATTGTTGAAAAAATTCATTTAAAAAAAACATAGAGCAAATGTGACACACAGAATGGCTTGCTAAAATTTGCTTGAATATATTCTACGTAAATGACATCAGCCAAGGTCGGCCCCTCACTATTTTTACCACACCAAATCTGGCCCCCTTTGCAAAAAGTTTGGACACCCCTGGTTTAAGGCATTACCTTCCAGCTTTGATAATTGTGGTTTCAAGACCAGCATCTGTTCAGTGTGGATCTTTTGAAACATTCTGCCCAAATGCAGAAATAATTTCTTGGGACTTCAGAATGGCTTCCAAATGATCCTCAATCCTTTGTAGATTACTATTTGGGGTTTCAACCCTCATTGACTCTATAGACTTCAAACAGCCAAGCTGAGATAACCAAGACATTTCGTTCATCAAACACTGACCCAGTGGCCAAATGCACTGCCTAGAAAGCACACAGAATACTGGAGCATTGATAGATTGTTGGACTTCTCACAAACCTACTTTAATTTCTCCATTTTAATTTTCACCCAGTTTCTCCAACAGGAACATAACCTATCATGGGTCATAAAGAACAATTATGTCATGTCTTCCAAATGATCCGCAATCCTTTGTAGACTAGTATTTGGGATTTCAACCCTCCTTGACTCTTCCATATAGACTTCAAACAGCCAAGCTGCGATAATCAAGACATTTAATTCCCCAAACACTGACCTAGTGGCCAAATGCACTGCTTAGAAAGCACAGAAAATACTGGAGCATTGATAGATTGTCGGACTTTTCATAAACCTACTTCATTTTCTCCATCTTAATTTTCACCCAGGTTCTCCAACTGAAACATAACCTATCACAGGCTTCCTGGAATTGTTGACTATCCCCCTTTAACATTTTTGGACAAGCATTCAACATCCAACACCTTGCCTATAAGAATCCAATGGCCAATAAATCAGGTTCACCAACAGGACCCTAAAATCTTCTAGATGTTTGTTCAAGCACTTTCCAGGAAACTTCTGATTATCCACTTCCTGAGCTGTAATTACCAAGACTTACCTGTAACAGTGACTTCTTAACTGCTCCAGTAACGTGCTGCACAAGGTATCAGTTAGTGGAACCGATAACTGTGGGGTCTGAACCCAACTGGAAGATTAATGATCCTCAGAATTGCCATTGAGGCATTTTGGCAGACTTCTAAAGTTCCAAGGGCTACCACAACAGTTATCATGCCTCCTGATCTTAACGTTGGAGGGTGCAGTATATCATGTCATAAACAAAATGCCGGATTTCCTTCATGACTAGGGTTGGGCATCGTTTGAATTTGAACGGTTCCAATTTCAATTCCACATTTCGATTCCAGTTCCAAATGATTCTCGATTCTGATTGTTTTGATAGGCAGGGTCAAACAAATTGCATAGTTTATATTTATTTCTTAACTTCTCGATTTTTTTTTTTTTTTTTAATTATATGAACTTTCAATTAACTTTGCTATGAATTTATCACAGGGCTATTTTTAACTTGTATATACTGTAAATATCAGTCTTGGAACTTGAATGTGATGAAGTTTCTTTCCACAGGAGTACACTTTCACAAAGATGTTTGTTTTTCAAAAGCTCATGGAGAAAACATTTACACATATTCTTTTGCCTATGTTTTAGAGTGTCTTATGCTGCAGGCATTTTTACATGTTATTGACCTCCCACTAATGGGCTAACCTTGTGCAGAATATCAAACAAACAAACAAAACAACTTTCAAAACCCAGTCCTGATTAGCAGTGGGTACAGGATAAAATCAGAAACCGTGGTTGTTTAGGAAAATGATCATATCTGCCTTCTCAGGCAGTAAGCGTGAGCCTTCAGGACAGATAGTGTCTCCTGCAGTGGAGAACACACGCTCGCTAGGTGTAGATGAAGCTTGAGGGAATAAATATGAGAAAGTGAGATCTGACAGTGTTTCTTTCATTCCACCACCATGCAGCAGGGTCCTCAGACAAAACAGCTGGTGGCTGGTGCTCACAGCAGACTAGATAAATAAATGTCAGGTATCACTGTAAGGCAAGGCAAATTTATTCATATAGCACAATTCAACACAAGGCAATTCAAAGTGCTTTACATTACATGAAGATCATAAAAATCACATTAAGTCAATTGAACGTTAAAACAAAGACAAGCGAAACAGGAAATAAAATTATACATGAAAATCGCATTTAATCACGAATAGAATAAAAAAATACTACTACTACTAGTAATAATAATAATTGAAATCAGCAATGGAGATAAAGCACAAGAGGAATATAAAGCAAATAGATTGAAATATATCCGTAGATAGATAGATAGATAGATAGATAGATAGATAGATAGATAGATAGATAGATAGATAGATAGATAGATAGATAGATAGATAGATAGATAGATAGATAGATAGATAGATAGATAGATAGATAGATAGATAGATAGATAGATAGATAGATAGATAGATAGATAGATAGATAGATTGATAGCTTTTCTTTGTCCTGATTTAAAGGAGCTAACAGTTTGAGCGTACTTCAGACCTTCAGGTAACTTGTTCCAGAAGTGAGAAGCATAATAACTAAATGCTGCCTAACCGTGCTTGGTTCTTGTTCTTTGAACATACAGGAGACCGGTTCCAGACGACCTTAGGGGTCTAGATTTTTCATAGGAATCTAACAAATCAAGCATGTATTTTGGTCCAAGGCCATTAAGTGGTTTTTAGACCAGCAGTAGTATTTTATAGTCTATCCTTTGACTCACTGGAAGCCAGTGTAACGATTTCAAAACCGGTGTAATGTGGTCCAGTTTCCTTGTATTTGTGAGAACTCTGGTTGCAGCATTCTGGACTAGCTGCAGCTTCCTGACTGATTTTTTTATCAAGACCTGTAAATATACCGTTGCGATAGTCCAATCTACTGAAAATGAATGCATGCATAAGCTTTTCCGTGTCTTGTTGAGTCAGAAGCCCCTTAATTCTGGCTATATTTTTAGGTGGTAGTCAGCAGATTTACTGTAGTGACAGACTTTATATGGCTATCACATTTTAGGTCTGAGTCAATAACTACGCCAAGATTTCTGACTTGATTTGTAGCTGTAAGTGACATTGTGCTAAGGTGCCTGCTTATCTTTGACCTTTCCTTTTTTGGCCCAAAAATGATCACTTCTGTCTTCTCCACATTTGGCTGGAGAAAATTCTGGCACATCCATTCACTGATTTGATGAATGCATTTAGTCAGGAAGACTAAGGTACTATAATCATGTGTTCCATAATCTGAGCTAGGGGAAGCATATAGATGTTAAATAAGAGTGGTCCAAGAATCGAGCCTTGAGGGACTCCACACGTGAATTTGGTTCGTTCTGATCAGGGCCAGCCCAGGCCATTTGGGGGCCCTAAGCAAAATAATGCCAAGGGCCCCATATTTTTGGCACACCATTTCGTCACAGTGTACTGTGAAACCTATACATGCAATCCAACCCATACGTCCATATTTTGTATATTAATCAGATTTTGTTGCACTGCATACTTCAAACTTCTCACCCCAAATGATTGTCAGTACTTACAGTAGATAGCGCCGAACCTTTTTCTAAAAAAGGAAAAGAAAGAAGTTAAGGAAGAACTTTTATTTTTTTTAAGCTTGAAATTAAGTATCAAAACTGAAAAAGCCAAATAAAGCAAACTGTAGTTAACAAAATAGAATATGAATTAAACAATTGCCAGATTGGGGGCCCCATAGTGGTCAGGGGCCCTAAGCAGTTGCATAGTCTGCGTATAGGCTGGGCCGGCCCTGGTTCTGACTGATAGTTTCCGATTGACACAAAGAAATCCCTATCATGTAAATAAGATGTGAACTACTGAAGAACAGTGTCAGTAAGCCCTACCCACTGTTCCAATCTGCTGAGTAGTACAGTATGTTGTGATCAACCGTGTCGAATGCGGCGCTGAGATCCAATAGTAGCAGAACAGATTATTTGCCTGCATCAGTATTCTGATGAATATCATTTAAAACTTTGATAAGCACGGTCTCGGTGCTGTGTTGTGGCCGAAATCCAGACTGAAAAGAGTTAAAAAGATTGTTTTGCATCATAAAAACCTGGATCTGCTCGAATGCAGCCCTCTTGATAATTTTCTCCAGGAATGTCAGATTTGATATTGGCCTATAATTACTAATGGTTGAGGCATCCAGATTAGTTTTTTTTTTTGAAGAGGTTTTATTACTGCAGTTTTAAAGTCTGTGGAAACTCTCCTGTTTGGAGAGAAGTATTTATAATCTGAAGTATGTCTGGGACAATGCAATGAAAAACACTTTTGAAAATTTTGAAGGAAGGATGTTAAGGCAGCATATTGTGGGCTTTAATTTTGACACAATTTCTGTTAAAGTGGCATAGTCCAAGAGGCTAAACTGTCTAAGATTGACGTGGGGAACAATTTGGGAGGCATTTAATTAGGGCTGTCAAAATTATGGCATTAACGGGCGGTAATTAATTTTTTAAATTAATCACGTTAAAATATTTGATGCATTTAACGCACATGCCCCGCTCAAACAGATTAAAATGACAGCACAGTGTCATGTCCACTTGTTACTTGTGTTTTTTTGGTGTTTTGTCGCCTTCTGTTCACGCTTGGGTGCGACTGATTTAATGGGTTTCAACACCATGAGCATTGTGTAATTATTGACATCAACAATGGCGAGCTACTAGTTTATCTTTTGTTTGAAAATTTTACAAATTTTATTAAAACGAAAACATTTAGAGGGGTTTTTAATATAAAATTTCTATAACTTGTACTAACATTTATCTTTTAAAAACTACAAGTCTTTCTATCCATGGATCGCTTTAACAGAATGTTAATAATGGTAATGCCATCTTGTTGATTTATTGTTATAATAAACAAATACAGTACTTATGTACAGTATGTTGAATGTATATATCCGTCTTGTGTCTTATCTTTCCATTCCAACAATAATTTACAGAAAAATATGGCATATTTTATAGACTAATTAATTTTTAAGCTGTAATTAACTCGATTAAAAATTTTAATCGTTTGACAGCCCTACATTTAATGTAACAATTGGTAATCTGGAGTTGCACATAGTCTGTCTAATCTTTAGTACTTTTTGTGTAAAGAATGCTGCGAAATGATGACAGGACACCTCAGATGCCAATTCTTGAGGTACTGATTCTTGTGGGTTTGTCAGTTTGTCAACAACAGAAAATACTGTGCGGGTATTGTTGATGTTTCTACTAATGATCTCTGAAAAATATGACTGTCTAGTCTAGCATTTTTTCAGTTCCTGGTTGTATTTGCGAAGACTCTCTTTGTAGATATCATTAAAAAAACAGGGGTTTGTATTTTTTCGCCATTTGCGTTCTGCTCGTTTGAAATCTTAATTTTGTTTTAAAGCTAGTGTGGCATTTCTCCAGGATGACCTCTTCTTTCTTGACAAAGTTTTTGTCTTAATTGAGGCAATAGTGTCAATTAACGTCATCACGCAGGTTCTGAAACTATTTACAAGTTCTTCCACTGGAGCTGTTGTAAGGGTTAATGGTGATGCATAGGCCTTAGTGAATAACGCACAAGTGGTATCATTTATGTAACGCTTCCTAATCACCTCTATTTCCCTTTTCAGAGGATGGACAGGGCTGGTCATTTTAAACAGAATGCAGTAGTGATCAGAAAGAGCAACGTCATTCACTCTAACCTCAGAGATGTTAAGACCTTTGGATATTATTAAATCTAGTATGTGCCCTTTGTTATGTGTTGGAACTGTGACATGCTGAGATAAACCAAATGTATCCAAAATATTTAAAAGCTCTCGAGCACATCCTTCTTCAGGATTATCAACATGAATGTTAAAGTCACCCAGTAAAACAACACAATCAAAGTCAATGCAGACAGAAGACAATATTTGGTAAATTCATCAAAAAACATATTATATTAGCAGTATAGTGTAATACGTGAAAAAAAAAAAACTTAATGATGCACGTTGATACGACGGAGTATTAGGGCCAAACTGATCAATTTCAAAAAAAGGACTACGAGTCGCAAATATTATGTAGGGGTAAGGTAGCTGTGAGCCGCTACGAACTTGACATACAGCGTCCTCCATAATTATTGGCACCCCTGAAAAAGATGTGTTTTTTAACTTCTAATATTTTTTTTAAATTCAAATAATATGGGACCTTAATGGAAAAAAAGAGAAAAATCCAACCTTCAATACAAGTGCATTCATTCAGTGGGGAAAAAATCCCACATAACGTAAAAATTATTTGACATCAAATAATGTGTGTCACAATCATTAGCACCCCTGGTGTTAATACTTTGTACAACCCCCTTTTGCCAACAAAACAAGATCTGGGGACTGAGATGGCCATGGGAGGAGCTTGATGTTGTGTCTGGTGAACCATTATCTTGCTGAAAGACCCAGTGACGACCCATCTTCAGCTTTCGGGCAGAGGGCAACAGATTTTGATTTAAAATGTCCTGGTATTTCAAAGCATTCATCATGCCATGCACCCTAACAAGGTTCCTAGGGCCTTTGGAAGTGAAACAGCCCCACAGCATCACTGACCCATCCCCATACTTCACAGTGGGTATGAGGTGCTTTTCAGCATGCGCATCTTTCGCGGCACACCAGACCCACTTAGAGTGTTTGTTGCCAAAAAGCTCAATCTTGGTCTCACACAAAAATACTCATGGTCCCAGGCTTCAACTGGGACCGTGTGCTTTGGTAAGATGAGACCAAGATTGAGCTTTTTGACAACAAACACTCTAAGTGGGTCTGGTGTGCCACGAAAGCAGATGCGCATGCTGAAAAGCACCTCATACCCACTGTGAAGTACGGGCGGGGGTCAGTGATGCTGTGGGGCTGTTTCGCTTCCAAAGGCCCTGGGAACCTTGTTAGGGTGCATGGCATGATGAATGCTTTGAAATACCAGGACATTTTAAATCAAAATCTGTTGCCATCTGCCCGAAAGCTGAAGATGGGTCGTCACTGGGTCTTTCAGCAAGACAATGACCCTAATCATATGGCCAAATCTCCACAGAAATGGTTCACCAGACACAAAATCAAGCTCCTCCCATGGCCATCTCAGTCCCCAGACCTTGTTTTGTTGGCAAAAGGGGGTTGTACAAAGTATTAACACCAGGGGTGCTAATAATTGTGACACACATTATTTGATGTCAAATAATTTTTTCATTATGTGAGATTTTTTCCCCACTGAATGAATGCACTTGTATTGAAGGTTGAATTTTTCTCTTTTTTTCCATTAAAGTCCCATATTATTTGAATAAAAAAAAAAGATTATTAGAAGCTAAAAAACACATCTTTTACAGGAGTGCCAATAATTATGGAGGGCACTGTACTTTAATTGGGAGCTGACGAAGCATTAGTGTCTTCTATTCCTCATTTGTAAAACCGATTCTAAAACAAAATATGCTTTTAATACTGTTGATTTTAACGGAGGCGGTAACAAGCTACGTAAAGTACGTAGCTGCTTATATAGCTACATTAGCCCGACGTAATAATATGACTTTAGGGCTGCAGCTATCTATTATTTTAGTTGTCGATTATTCGATGAATTAGTTAGTTCGAATAATCGAGTAATCGGTTAAGGAAAATAAAAATTAAAACACCTGAGCTGAGCCTCAAACGGTATAGAAAAATAAATAAATGAGGATCTATATAGAACAAAAGGTCAATTGGCTAACTTACATTGCAAAAGTCCGCAAAAACTTCATGCTATAAAATGCTAACGTTATTTTTTATTCATTCATTTTTATACAATGCTCTTAACAAATGGTTCGGACACATATTCCCACAAAAATTGGCTAAATATACCTATAAACTAAATTACAAATGCATTAAAAAAACATTAGTTCAAACAAAAACCCAACTTACATTGGTCTTAACAGGGAGCAGCTGAATTCAGCCATGTGAAATGAGGTAGACTAGAGGGCAGTGAATCCACCCAAATCAATAAAAATGAATGAAAACACTTTCAAAACAAACCATTACAACAGCACTTTTATTAAACGAATAATCGAAGCAGCAAATTTTTATTCGAATCTTACATTCTAATATAATACTCAAGTTAATCGATTAATCGTTGCAGCACTATATGACTTATTCTCGTACTATTCCATCCATCCATCCATCCATCCATCCATCCATCCATCCATCCATCCATCCATCCATCCATCCATCCATCCATCCATCCATCCATCCATCCATCCATCCATCCATCCATCCATCCATCCATCCATCCATCCATCCATCCATCGCTTAATCTGGGTTTGGGTCGCGGGGGCAGCAGAAAACAGACGTAATTTATTGTTTTACTTGCTTGGTTCTGACTGGTTAGAGGACCAGTGCAGCGTGTCAAATATGCAGCACTCAGCTGTGCACGACTCGGCACTTGTATTCCATGAAGCCGGAGGTGTTTAATCATATTGGTCGTGCAGCCACTTTTGCATGATATAGCTGTGTTGCAAATGTTGCACTGAGCTGGTCATTTTTCTTTGTGAAGTCGAGCTAAACTTTTGAGCGTCGCCGCACTGTTTTTGCACTTCAAATCAAGTTGCAATGCACAGACACACCCTTCATGTGGCTTCTTCTTCATGGTGTTAGGCAGCTATTTTTTTCGGTCGGCGGTCAGGGCATCGAAACTTGAAATTGAAATGTAGAATCAAAGTGTCAGTCCTGGGTCCCATCAATGCTCGATGCCCAACGCTATTCATGACACTATTCAATCTCCAAAAATAAAATCCCTTAAAACCCGAGAGAATGAGAGGGAAGTTTTTTAATCTAACCAGGATATTGAATCCATTTGGTTCCTGGAATTTTGTGCATTCCTCTTAGCCCAGTGACCTAAATGACAAGGCATCAGGACCTGGACCTTGTGGATTCAGGTCCCACGTCAGTTATGAGTTGTTTTGCTCATTTCGTTTTAAGAAGTATTTTGAAAACTGACCAGAAAGACCATCCATAGTCCCAGCTGTGAGGCCTCCAATCTTCTGGACCCAGACTTACGGTGATCTGGAAGACTTGCGTGTACATCATGTGGGCCACCATGCCAAGAAGACCTGACACACACACCAATGAAATCGTCAAATTTCTCCACGTGAGCCATTGAGTGCGCGTGAGCCACGTGTGTGTAAATAACAAGCACTCGAGATTTACAGCTGGCTGTAAAGAGAGCATCACTCTTCACCGACCTTGATGACGCACGCGCCGGTTTCTAGGAAAAACGTGCGCCACATTCTAATGCGTGCCAGGTTCGAGAAGCAGCTCATTAGTTAGTGGTTAAAAGCCAAAAGTCACATTAGGTCAGCTCGATCAATGGTCAGTCAGTGAATTAGTCACTTGTGTTGAAGTCAATCTCATTGCTCAGTTCTAATGCCAGATGCAGAGATGGCGGCGTCAACGCCAACTTCTTGTGTAAGAAGTCTCACACACACACACTCACGTTGTTGTGTAAGAGCTTTAAGAAAGTTGAAATCTCAAGGCGGAGGATAACCTCTGAACTCGGATGACCTCTCACCAAGCTGCAGCGCTTTCTCGCCTTGTGACATTTCTTAGCTTTTCACTCTGACAAGATGTTTTCCCATTGGTCAATTTGTGAGTCCTGATTTGGTTGGTCAGTTAGTAGCTGTGTCATTTTGTTGGTCCTTGATTAGTTGTTTGGTGGATTAATCTGTACTCTGGAAGTTTGGTGTATTGGTTTTTCAGGAAGTTGGATTTTCTGTTTGTTGTTTTTTTAGGTCAGCAAGTAAGTTGATTGATAAGTTGTTTGCTTAATTCAAAATAGATAGTTTATTAGGGTTGGGTTGGTTAGGTGGGCCAGAAGGACACTACTGTTTTGTAATAACCAGGGGTGAAAGTGGGCGGGAACAGTCAGGAACGCAGTTCCGGTATAAGATTTAGGGCCGGACGCTCTTCCGGTATACGGTGCTTTGATTCCGAAAATATGACGGCAACTGTCAAAACGCTATGAAAAAAAAAACAATACAAAGCTGCCACACATGCATTTCATCTCCAAGAAGAAAACAATCTACCAACATCGGATTTACAGTGGGGCAAATAAGTATTTAGTCAACCACCAATTGTGCAAGTTCTCCTCCTTGAAAAGGTTAGAGAGGCCTGTAATTGTCAACGTGGGTAAACCTCAAACATGAGTGACAGAATGTGGGGAAAAAAAACAGAAAATGACATTGTTTGATTTTTAAATAATCTATTTCCAAATTAGAGTGGAAAATAAGTATTTGGTCACCTACAAACTAGCAAGATTTCTGGCTGTCAAAGAGGTTTAACTTCTTCTGAAGAGGTCTAATGAGGCTCCACTCGTTGCCTGTATTAATGGCACCTGTTTTAACTCATTATCGGTATAACAGACACCTGTCCACAACCTCACTCAGTCACACTCCAAACTCCACTATGGCCGTGGCCAAAGAGCTGTCGAAGGACACCAGAGACAAAATTGTAGATCTGCACCAGGCTGGGAAGACTGAATCTGCAATAGGTTAAAACGCTTGGTGGAAAGAAATCAACTGTGGGAGCAATTATTAGAAAATGGAAGACATACAAGACCACTGATAATCTACCTCGATCTGGGGCTCCATGCAAGATTTCACCCCGTGGCGTCAAAATGATAACAAGAACGATGAGCAAAAATCCCAGAACCACACGGGGGGACCTAGTGAATGACCTACAGAGAGATGGGACCACAGTAACAAAGGCTACTATCAGTAACACAATGTGCTTCTAGGGACTCAAATCCTGCACTGCCCGACGTGTCCCCCTGCTAAAGAAAGTACACGTCTGCGGCCCGTCTGCGGCCCGTCAGAGAGCATTTGGATGATCCAGAAGAGGACTAGCAGAATGTGTATGGTCAGATGAAACCAAAATAGAACTTTTGGTAGAAACACAGGTTCTTGTGTATGGAGGAGAAAGAATACTGAATTGCATCCGAAGAACACCATACCCACTGTGAAGCATGGGGGTAGAAACATCATGCTTTGGGGCTGTTTTTCTGCAAAGGGGCTAGGACGACTGATCTGTGTAAAGGAAAGAATGAATGGGGCCATGTATCGAGAGATTTTGAGTGAAAATCTCCTTCTATCAGCAAGGGCATTGAAGATGAGACATGGCTGGGTCTTTCAGCATGACAATGATCTCAAACACACAGCCAGGGCAACAAATTAGTGGCTTTGTAGCAAGCATTTCAAGGTCCTGGAGAGGCCTAGCCAGTCTCCAGATCTCAACCTCATAGAAAATCTGTGGAGGGAGTTGAAAGCCCAACGACAGCCCCAAAACATCACTGCTCTAGAGTGGATCTGCATGGAGGAATGGGCCAAAATACCAGCAACAGTGTTTGAAAAGCTTGTGAAGAGTTACAGAAAACGTTTGGCCTCCGTTATTTATTGCCAACAAAGGGTACATAACAAAGTATTGAGATGAACTTTTGGTATTGACCAAATACTTATTTTCCACCATGATTTGCCCAAAAATTCTTCAAAAATCAGACAATGTGATTTTCTGTTTTTTCCCCCCACATTCTGTCTCTCATGGTTGAGGTTTACTCATGTTGAAAATTACAGGCCTCTCTAATATTTTCAAGTGGGAGAACTTGCACAATTACTGGTTGACTAAATACTTATTTGCTCCACTGTACATACACAAGTGTTAACAACAAGCATAATATAGTGCTTGCGTAGGGTAATCAGTTTCCACCGATATTTATTATTTACTTTATTCCACGGACGGCATGGAGGTGGAGCTGATGCAGTTATCGGAGTCTGACGAGTCACGTCATTGTGCGAATGCACGCAGCAAAGCAAAACGCCTGGACTCATTTATCCGTTCAATTGGCTGACATACTGACATGTGATCACCAGAGATACTTAGCTCTGATTCGTTCAAATGTGCATGTTTTCTAAAACAGCGGGGAGAAAAAAGGGCAATGCAGGCAAAAGGTAGCTTGTTTATCTTTTTTTTTTTTTTTTTGCTCTGATGGGGAGTTTCAGAACATCTTAGCTGTCAATGTGCACTTTGGACTTTTATTTGTTCATTTATGTTAAGCTACTTTTCATTTCCTTATGATTTAAAAAAGTCAATGTTTGTGCAATCTTCAAAATATATTCCATTTCATTCTACATAATATAAGTCATTTGTACTTATTTTTCTGAATGTATGTTAGTTTATTATTAAAAAACACAACAAAAAGTACATGTTTACATTATCTTCAATTTTATTATACATCCTATGTTCTTAAGTACTTAAAATTGAGATTTGGCATTTAGTATGTGAGGGAATGGGGAAAAATAAAAATTGGGAGATGGAGGTGGGGTTATAGCTGTTTTTGTTAACTTTTATTTGGCAAATCATTGAAAAAATACAATTTTGAAAAAAAAAAAATCAGTTTTTGTATGTGTTATAGAAATAACTGACCAAAACTGTTTTCTCTGCATTTCAGTAGTTTTGACCCCCCCCCCCCCAACCAATAAATTAAAAAAATTTACATTTCTGGCTCCGTGGCGACCTTCACGTCAAGGAGTTCCGGCAATAACTATTAATAATAATTGTGCCAGGTTAATGCTTGTTGAATGTTGGTTGGTGGGCTGGTTAGGTAGGAAAATGAATGGTTAGGTTGGTAGTTTAATGTTTGGTTGATGAGGTTGTTAGGTAGTTTGGCTACATACGTAGTTTAATGTTTGAGCGTAACTATGGTTAGTAGTCTGCATGTTGATGGTTTTGTTTAGATATTTACATTAATGGTTGATGATTGATTTGATATTGACTGGTGGATTGTCAGATAATTTATTGATCATTTATCGGATGATTTATTGATTGGTTGGTTATGTTGTTAAATGATTGGTTGGTTATCTTGTTCAATAGATGGTTAATGTAATATTCAAAGACGGCTCACACTATCAATGGGTTGTGCTTACAATAATAACAATTACGATGATAGACGTCCAATCCGTATGGATTGATGTCCATGACCATCAATGGTTGATTAGTTAACTTAGTGGTTGATTTGATTGTTTCTTCTTGTAGCTTACTCACTAGTTAGTTTGTTCTGAAAATTATGCAGTGTGTGTGCATGTTTGCAGCAATTGCCCGCCCTCCCAGTTCAATCGTATTGGACATCCATCGTCTGTAATGGGAGCCATCAGTCGTTAAGTTTGACGTCAATTTTAGTCTTTTGTGTGTTGTACGACTTACCGGACAGAACAGTGAAGACGGCAGCAAAGGCATTAAGTTTGAGTCCGTCGATGACGTTACTGGAGTGGAAAAGCTCCAAACACATGAGACTGAAGCCCACCACCAGCAGCAGGATGTACAACACCTCCGAAACCACGGACAGCCAGAGCACGCCTGACGCAACACACGTACATGACATCAGGTACGTTGCAAAAGTATTGAGACAGCTCCAGCAACCACAGGATACAAATATCGGGACAACTTTAAGGTTGATTGTCAACAGTGTAATCTTGGTTTTGGAACAAAGAAATGTGAGCTTTGCAAAAAATGATGGACATGTACACTATCTCAAGGCTTTGAGACCAGAGGGAATCTTGCTGTCACGCTCTTTTCTTCTTTTTTTTTTCCCTTCCTCCTCCATGTGTTGGAGTGCTACCAGGCTCAAGCTGTGCCATTTTGACACTCACGGCACACAATTTCAAAAGATTATCTGAGCCGACCGAGAGCAGGCCCAGTCCCAACCTTGCGTTCAATGGCACACTTTATGTACAAATGGAATAACTGAGGACTGAGTATAGTTTTTTTTTTAATGCCATAAAATGATCCATTTGCTTTTTAATCAATTTGGCATAAAACAAAATATTTGATTTAGGGCTGTCAAACAAATAAAATTTTTAATCGAGTTAATCACAGCTTAAAAATTAATTAATCGTAATTAATCGCAATTCAAACCATTGCTAAAATATGCCATATTTTTCTGTAAATTATTGTTGGAATGGAAAGATAAGACAAGACGGATTTATACATTCAATATACTGTACATAAGTACTGTATTTGTTTATTATGACAATAAATCCACAAGATGGCGTTAATATTATTAACATTTTTTCTGTGAAATGGACCCACGGATAGAAAGACTTTTAATTCTTAAAAGATAAATGTGAGTACAATTTATAGTAATTCTATATTAAAACCCCTCTGTATGTTTTCATTTTAATAAAATTTGTAAAATTTTCAATCAAAAAATAAACTAATAGCTCGCCATTGTGGAAAGTAGTGAATGAAATACACCACAAGGTGTCAAGGGTGAGTTTTAAATTAATTAGAGATCTAGCCAAGTTTTTATAGTGCGTTTTGCCCCTCGACTGATGCTGTAGTTTCCGGGTTCATTGTACCTTACGTTCATTTGAGTGTTGACTTCACAACGTTCGAGACCTCTGATAGTTTGTATATTATGACTAAATATTGCCATCTAGTGTATTTGTTGAGCTAAACGAAATGTTTGAATAGAGTTTGATCAAAGTCTGAGTATTATTTTGCATAGCTATTTTGATTGGGAGTGCCAGTTCTCTTTGCATTGAGCGCTTTTCTTTTTGAAAACATTATTTTTTTTGAGAGAAAGAAAAATCATTTTTGTTGTGCTTTCAGTAAATGATACTGTAGCGACTTAACCGTTCCGCCCAAATGCATGATGGGAAGTTGGGCAACCATGACTGTCAGTGGTGGCTGAAAATGGTATATCTTCTCTGTGTTGTGTTCAATACAGGGTGTTGAGAAAAAGATCATCTCCTGTCATTCTTCCCCATGTCGCTCCCCACTATAGTTATAATTGTTGTGGAAGAGATGCCAAAGCTTATGCCAACGAATAGCGCGGCCCCAATGAATGCCTGTGTCCACTCCACTCGCTTGTCTCTTCCTCTTAGCTCTCAATATACATAAAACGGCGCCATTGTAATCTGTTTGCGGCAATGCATGAGTGGGTCGTTTCGCGCATGCGTTAAATGCGTTAAATATTTTAACGTGATTAATTTAAAAAATTAATTACCGTCCGTTAAGGCGGTAAATTTGACAGCTCTAATTTGATAATAAACAAATATTTGCTTTATATTCTTAATCCATGTAAATCTGAGCGAATGTTTTAGTCTGAAGTTAAAATTACATAGACACTTGCAAGCGCGCGACCCATCACTTCATCAGTCGCCGATATATGGTCGAGCACGGAGGTGAAAAGATGAGCGTGACCATTCTCTATTGATCTCCCGCCAGCATTCGAAGGATTACGGCGTGACAGGGGGTTCCAGCGTGAGGACTTTATTGATTTTCAACCACAAATGTGACATGTTAAAAAAGTGAAGTCATACATAGGGAACATTAGATAAGTGCATACGCAGGATGTGTATGATAGATAATCGATCATTTATGATAGAATCTACACGAAAGTTATGGGAAAAATGTTAGTGCAGCCTTGTTTCTTGAATTCCTTGTTGATTTAGAATGCCTTCTTATAATAATTTTCAACGGCTCTATTAACACTGTAGATAGTTAATTGTATATGTATGAAGGATGATAGATAACGTATGCACATACAGTAGGTCTATGAATATGAATGACATATTGAATGAAGGCGTCTCTTTGAACATCGACTCCATTCTACATCCATTTTCAGCCGCCGCATTTCCTGAAGCGGGCGAGGACGCGTAATGGCTGTCATTACTCACCTCTCTCCGAGGCGGGGGCCAGGTCAATGAAGCTGCGACACTTCTCACCTGAGACACACAAAAAGACACACCGGCGGGAGAGATAAATGCACCAGAGAGCCAAAGAAGGACAAGGTGAGACACATCAAGACGCATCAGAGCATAGCAGGATTTTTATTAGGATAAAGACCCCCCCCAAAAAGCTAAGAAAAACATAGACATTCAACTAAACAGCCTATTTACTGAAAGTGATGACATGAAAATTACACCACCATGTTTGTGTTGTGTGGTGATTCAGAATTCATCATCTCCAAGGTTAACGAGAAGGGTAAAAAACAGGTGAGCACGACGTCGTCGACGCCAGAAACGCAGCACCTGATTACCCGGGTGAATCACAAATGTAATTAAGCTTCATCTGCGACCTGACGCAGTCACATCGCTTTTCACATTCTAATCGGGATGGAAAAATATTCATGTGCCATTTTTTCATTTATTTGATTGTGCCAAAATCAATGCTATTAATTGCAAGCCTCTGGAGTGTTTTTTTTCCCAATTGTATTCATTTTATTTTTTTTAAACCCGTCCTGTTCAATTGTTTGACACGAAGAATGAAAGTCTAAGTGTCCGGTTGGTATGAACAGTTTTAATGTTTCACATTGAGAGTATGACATACTCCCATTGTGATCATTCAACATACCTCGTATATTATGAAAAAGCAGCAAACAGGAAGGTGTTATGGGGGAACAGAAGAAACAAGAAACAAGAACAGAAAGAAAAGAAACACAAACAACAACAAGAAATACATTGAACGCCTACACTAACAATGAATATGTTGGTGCTATCGTCAGCTAGATGTATTTCCGCTGAACACCATGTGGGGGGCCTGTTGACCAGGGAAAGAAGGGGAGGGGGGTGGGGGAGTCTATAAGCTAAGTGATTGGGAGGGGTGGAGTGTACACAAATCAGCTCTGTGATCTAGAAACCAGTAATCGTGTGAATCCCTTGTGAGTGCAAGCCCGTCAGGAACCGATCCTACGCCACCCCATCGCCAATCCGGCACCGGGACCCCCGACCCGAGCACGTCCAATCACATCCAGCCGCGCTCGAGCCCCACCAAACACGCGACAGCCAAGCAGACGTTTGGAGACGCCGTGCGGGCGCCCCCCCAGGGCCACAGCCCCCACCCAGCCAGCCAGGGGAGGGAGGGAGGGATGGAGGGAGGACGACAGGTGGGGGCAGCGCAGCCCATCCCTCCTCCAGCAGCCCAGCGAAGGAGCCATCGTCAAGCCCCTGGGATCAGGGTGGTCCCCCGGGCCACCTGCGTCCGCATCAACCGGCCTTCACGGATGGGAAGAGGGGACGCACCACCAACCCTAGGCTCACGAGCCACAGCCGCAGCACCCCACCTGACACGACACGCCACGAGACTCCCACCAAGCCCAGGGCAGGGCAGGGTCCCCCACCGGAGCAGGCGACACCCAGCCGATACACTGCCGTCCAGCCAGCAACGCGACGGAGTGCAGGGCGGATACCCAGGCAGAGAAGAGAGTGGAAGGCGGAAGCAGGAGAACGCAGAGAAGCCACCACGGGGTGACGCGAGATCGGCGCCATGACCCCCCCCCAGTCCCGTGGTCGGCAGCCCAGACAGAGGGGAGGCCACACATCGGGAGCCACACCATAGAGAAAAAGTGTGGGACCCACCTACCACCCTATTACTGTGGCTGCCAGGTTCCCGGCTGGCAGCCATTACCCAGCACGGTGATGGGATTGTGTGGGGAGGGTAGTGCAATGTATGCCTTGAAATAGGAGGGCTCAGCTTCGGGCAGTGGGACCACTGCATGGAATTTCTACCCAACCGCCCGTCCCACCGCCCTTCGCTGGAGCTCCCCCGTTAAGTATGATGTGTGTGGTGCGTTAAAAAAGGTGCGGGAATGGCTCGGCCTGCCGTGAGGAGGCAACCGTGAGCACCTCCTATCCCCAACCCCCATCCATCCCACAACCTTGGTGTGTGATGCATTAAAATCAGGGGGGAGCCGGGCTGGGACTGTATGGCCCCATCCCAACTCTCCCCGGAGGAATGAATGAGTATGTTGGTGCCAGGGTGAAAGATATTTACAGTGCAAAGTGAGGAATGCGTGAATTAAGAGGCAGTCTCCCGCAGGCGTGGCCCCATCCGCCAGAACCACCGGCCGCAGGGCGGGAGAAGCGCCAGGGCCCCGATCAACCCCCACTCCAGACCACCCCCAGCGCACCCGCATCTGAGCACCCCTCCCCACGCCGCCCGCGCACCCACCCCGCACCCCGAACAGGTGCTTCGCCAGGCGCCGGAGACCAGAGATATCCACCCCACCGGCAAGGGACAGCAACCCCCACCCAAGGCCCCATGGGCCCCAAGAGGCCCCGCTGACGACCCCGCCGGCAGGAAGGCAGCGGGAGCCGCCGCGGTCCGGAGAGGCGGACGGGGCCGGAAACAGACCAAGGGGACGGAGGCGTGACCCCCCCCCCCCCCCCATCTTCCCCCAACCCACCCCCTGGCCAGGAGAAAATATTCATGTGCCATTTTTTTTTTCATTTATTTGATTGTGACTAAATCAATGGTTTTAATTGCAAGCCTCTTGAGTGGTTAATTGCGCTAATTGTTAAAATATAACTTTCCTCCTTTTTTTTTCGCATTTAACACTGCTTTATTGGTGCTGGGTGAAATGGAAAAATAATCCTCTATCACAATATGGCCCATTTCCTATCAAGCTCTTAAAAATGACTTATTGTCTTTGCGAGTGGCCAATTTTTTTCTCTTACCTCATAATTAAAAATGATCATCCCCCCTCCCCCCATATGTTTGTTTTGTGTGTGTTTTATTCTATGTTTTGTTTATAATAGCCTTTAGTTGACGTGAAGTATCATTGATTTTCGAAAACTTTAGTGTTGTTTACTCTTTATTTATAATGCCCCATTTCAGACACATTATTGATATGTGTGTACGCCACACCAAATATAATCACTCAGGATTATCATTCAGTGTAGGGTTCTAGTTTCCTTGCTTCTGCAGTTAGGGATGTCATGACTCAGTGGTGGCTCTGTCCCTGCAAATGGAGGAGGTGGGAAGCCACCAGTTACATTGACTAGCAAATTTGACTGGTTAATGTCCGGCGCAGGAGGGCCAACCGGACATAAAAAGAACAATTGCGTGATTTTCATTGCATAGCTATAAGACTAAACATCAATTTTAATGCTTTTAAATATATATAAAAAGAAGATTGGATTCCAGCTGGAACGTTTATTCGGTCAGCACTTTTCAAACGAGTTTCCCTAGGGGCCACATGTTAAAACAAACGTAAAATCGTTTGGAAATACATCCATTTGTCCAAGCCAAAAAGAGTGTAGCACGTGCTGCCATCTGCAGAGGTGCTGTTGAGTCATTCAACAACTAGTTTGCCAACTAGATGGAGTTGGTTTATTGTCAACCGGAACGACAGGTCCTTTATTGGCAAATATGTGCCCAAATATTGACTGACGACCTATCTGTTGCTATCAATTTGTGCCCTAACATTATTGGGTGACTAATTACTTCTTTGTCTGAAGCAGTAGTTCTTAACCTGGGTTCGATCGAACCCCAGGGGTTCGGTGAGTGAGGGGTTCGGCGAAGGTAATGAAACGCACAGCCCGACGCTTATTAAATCTAGGCAAAGTGGCTTTTTGGACCAGGTTTTGGACTGGTTATCTCCCAATTTACAGGCTTAATAATAATAATAATAATAATAATAATACATTTTATTTGAAGGTGCCGATCTGGCACTCAAGGTCGCCTTGCAATCATTGAAAAAAAACATTTAAACAAATTAAAGATCAAAAACAGGAAAAATAATAAAGTATAGAGCATTTAGGGCAAATTTAACATACTAAAGAGATGTAAAAACAATAAAAAAAATACTAATAGATTAAAAAAAAGTAATAGAAAACTAAATCACAAAGAAATTAGGGATTATTATTGACAGGTGAGTCTGAATAGGTGAGTTTTGAGTTTGGATTGAAAAAGGGGGAACCATTAATCCATTTCTTTTAACTGCTAGTCCTCGATCTGAAGGGAGGAAGAACTGGTTTGCTCAGTGGAAGTTTGACTCGCACTTGATATGAGGGAATACAACTCACCAATGGGCAGCATGGTCTCAAATTTTCACCTGTTTTTAATTTAGAAGAATTTTGAACAGGGATTTGCAAAATTATTAGCGTGCTATCTTATATAAATAGGTTTGGAATTTGGAAAAAAAAGCTTAATTATCTATTTCCGAAGGGTTTGATGAATCCACACATGAAACTTGTCGTGTTCGGTACCTTTAACAAGGTTAAGAACCACTGGTCTAAACAGTATGTGCCCCGACATTGAGTGGCGAGAAATTACCTGCTCTCGACATTGACTAGCGACCAGTCCATTTGCCAATATATGCCCTCAGATTGACCGGTGACCATGTCTTTCTATTTGCTGATATGTGCCCTCATATTGACTGGTGACTGATCTGTTGCTATCGATTTATGTAACTGAAGACCAGTCCAATTTTTTTCCTCTACAGTGTGCCCTGACATTGTTTGGCGACCGCTCAATTGTTTGTCTGCACATGCCTTTAGTTGCTGGCAATCAGTTCGTTAATGGCTGACCCTAGTAGTGTGGTGTTGGTTCCAAGAAAGAACTTTTTGGAAATTTTGGATTTGAGAATGACAAAGTCGCCATCCCCACCTGTGACAGCAGCTCAAACCTTATCGAAGCTGCTGAACCTAATGAGTCGATTGGGCGCGGACTGCATCTAGCAATCAGTATGTTGCGTTATTTTGTATCTCTGTGATTTCTCCGATAGCTTTTATGATAGTTTAGCATAAAGTTTAATCCAACAGTGTTGCCTATAATATAACCTTTTAATGGCCACAGCTATTTTTCTGTATATGGTTGCTTTATTCTGTCATTACTGCCATCATAAAATCTTAAATGTTTAATTGGCATAAGAATTACAACAGTATTGCTTAATGTGTGTGTGTTTGTCACAGCAGCCATTAACAATAAGTTGTCTGATACTCGGTCATCTGCTTGAAGTGTACTGTTCAAGCCCCTCTTGCTGTAGGTCATTTATGCTACAATTACATTTTTGCACAGTGGCCATAGCAATATTTACAATATTGTACATTGTTCAAGTCATTCAAGCTGTTATGAATGTCCATGGTGGAATGCTTATAAGTTATTGTCATACAAGATATTTTTATATACTTAATCTTTACACTGAATGTACAATTGTTAAATATGTTAAATTAAAAGCTGGTAAATAAATGAATGAGAAACGGTTCATGCATTGATTCAGATTTTCAAATTATATAACAGTCTGCTTGGGCGAATTTATCGTCATTTATCGTAATCGAGGTAAATCTGATCAATATACCTTCATAAGTACTTAAGGCCATATCGCCCAGCCCAAGCGACTAGTCTGCTGCTCATCTCCATGTTCCTCGCAAGTCGCAACTGACCAGCGACCAGTCCAATATAACCAAACAATTACATACCTGTCAAGTATGGTTTTGGCGTAATTTGTACAAGTAAGTACTGATTTTTAAATGTGTGCACCGTACGTTCAAAGTCTGTACGTTTTTCGTACATTACGTTTTTTTTTCTCCGTTCGGATTTCTTCACCATTTCGGCAACGAGACAATGTGCGTTACTACGTGTTACAATGTTGGTTGAATGATGCGAGAAAAGTCATAGACACTGAGAGCGAAGTGTTTGTTGTGATGCTGTTGCAAATGCGATGCTAGGCTAGGTGGATCCAATATTTCCTGACTGTAGCCGACAGCCTACAATCTACGCTTAGATATCTCATACATATAGAACTACATGTGACATGACAGACTCGGTGGCGTTAGTAAACAGCCGCCATTTTAGAGTAGTACACTTCTCAGAAAGGCTCTGTTGTAGTGAACCTTCCTAGTGAACCCAAGTAACTTTTTATCTAAAATAATCCTAAATCGGCATAATCTTGACTTGAATCTATCTTTACATGATGAAACAGTTTTAAAACTTTCACATGTCGAAATGAAATAATAAATAAATGACTTCCAAACATAGCAAAGGTTACTATGTTTTTTTTTTTAATGAAAAATAAAACATGAAAAGTAACACCAGTTACTTTGCCAAGTAACTAATTACTCTTACATTCAGGTAACTGAGTTACTAACGCAATTACTTTTTGGGAGAAGTAATTTGTAACTAATGAATTACTTTTTAAAAGTAAGATTAACAACACCGCTCATAAAGATGAAGTCTGCAGAACGAAAAGTGATGAAAGCGGAGATTTTATTCTGCCAATTTATTGCCGAACACAATTTGCCTGCAACTATTGCTGATCACTTCTCAGAATTAGCAAAAGAGATGTTCCCTGACTCAAAGATTGCATCGGTGAGTTAATTTTATCAATTGACCTTTTTAATTTATATTTGGACACACTAACGAACTACCTTCAAGTCAAACTGAATTGCGAGCTGAAGTGCCATGAAGTGCAGCCATCAACACATGATAGAAATTGCCAACAGTGCTGCATACAATTATAACTAGGGCTGTCAAACGATTAAAATTTTTAATTGAGTTAATCACAGCTTAGAAATGATTTAATCGTAATTAATCGCAATTCAAACCATCTATAAAAAAATACCATATTTTTCTGTAAATTATTGTTGGAATGGTCACCCTGGAGAAATGCCACACTGGCTTTAAACAAAAGCAAAATTGCGAATGAGCAGAACGCAGATGGCGAAAAAACAAACTCCTGTTTTCTTAAGATATCTACAAAGAGAGTCTTCGCAAATACTACCAGGAACTGAAAAAATGTTACACAGTCATATTTTTCAGAGATCATTAGTAGAAACATCAACAATACCCGCGCAATATTTTCTACTGTTGACAAACCCACAAGCATTAGTACCTCAAGAATTGGCATCTGAGGTGTCCTGTAATCATTTCACAGCATTCTTTACACACAAAGTTCTAAAGATTAGACTATGTGCAACTCCAGACTACCAATTGTTACATTAAATGTAGGGCTGTCAAACGACTACAATTTTTAATCGAGTTAATCACAGCTTAAAAATTAAATAATCGATAAATTATTGTTGGAATGGAAAGATAAGACACAAGACGGATATATACATTCAACATAGCCTACTGTACATAAGTACTGTATTTGTTTATTATAACAATAAATCAACAAGATGGCATTAACATTATTAACATTCTGTTAAAGCGATCCATGATAGAAAGACTTGTAGTTCTTAAAAGATAAATGTTAGTACAAGTTTTAGAACCCCTCTTAATGTTTTCATTTTTTAATAAAATTTGTAAAAATTTCACACAAAAAAAATAAACTAGTTGCTCGGCATTGTTGATGTCAATAATTACACATTGCTCATGGTGCTGAAACCCATAAAATCAGTTGCACCCGAGCGCCAGCAGAGGGCGACAAAACTCTAAAAAAACACAAGTAACAAATGGACATGACACTGCTGTCATTTTAATCTGTTTGAGCGGGGCATGTGCATTAAATGCATCAAATATTTTAACGTGATTAATTTAAAAAAAAATTTACCGCCCGTTAACGCGATAATTTTGACAGCCCTAATTATAACAAAAGTCACTTTTAGTTTTTATTATCGTGATGTAGATTTAGTTAGTGATTGTTCTTTGATTGCTCCAGGTTATATGTTACAATATTACCAATAAATTCATATATTTTTTTAAAATTGAACTTCATTTTTGTTTCATATTGCACGCTATATACAATGTTGTAAGATTAGTCACTAATTTGTAAGGGCCTACACTGAAAAAAGCGATTTTGGAGAGTGGTAAATATAATCTATCCAAACTGTATAAAATTTACCTAATTTTCCTTGTCACCCAAGGAATTATAAAATAACGGGTAAATTTTACACATACTACCTCTTCGTTAACAGTAACAACTATCACATGGAAAAATAGGGTAACATATACCCCAAAGAAGTCGATAGGTGTCAGGCGAAATGCAATGTCCAAAACCTTTTCAAATAGAAAAAAATAGCACAATTCCCAATTGTAACACCAGACGCATTTTTTAAAATGAAAACGATGTAAATCGTTTGTGCTACAATGGTTTTTTAGATACAGTATTATGGTTTTTATTGAGATATTAGTTTCCTTAGCTTAGCTCTCGCGGCTAATGGAGCGTACCAACCCTCTCAATAACAGAGGGTTGTCTTAACAACTAGCACGATTAAAACACAAATTCGTGTCAGTTTTGCAGTAAATTGGGGGCGTGGGGTTCAGATATTAATATCGAGTGATGACGTTCCTCTACGCCCCTCATTTACTGCAAAATGGTTCTGAAGTGGTGCGTCCGTGCTAGTTTTTAGGACACCCCTCTGTTAATGAGAGGGTTGGTACGCTCCATTAGCCGCGAGAGCTAAGCTAAGGAAACTAATATCTCAATAAAAACCATAATACTGTATCTAAAAAACCGTTGTAGCACTAACGATGTACATCATTTTCATTAAAAAAAATGCGTCTGGTTTTGCAATTGGGATTCGTGCTTTTTTCTATTTGCCAAATGTTTGGACTTTGCATTTCGCCTGACACCTCTCAACCACTGTACCAAAGCCATTTGTACTGTGCTCCAAACTGCGCATGCGTCAGACATTTGAGCGGGCGGGTGGAACAGGAAACTGCTGGACTGCGCATGCGTCAGACATTTGAGCGGGAGAAACCGGAAACTTCTGGTCTGCGTTTTCCTCTTGCTCCAGTTCGGAAGTCGGAACATACAGAAAAGAATACTGGCAGAAGTGAAGGTAAGCTATTTTTACATATGGCGTTCAGTATTAAAACGTTCATTCTCATTTTTGGGTGCTATTTTTGTAACACAGACAAAATAGCTTGCCATTGTTGTTGACGTTGTAGGGCCGTTGTTCTGTCAAATTTTGCTCCCTTATAAAATTTTGGTCGCAAAGCTTTTGTGGCCGTTAAAACGTTGCCTGGCTCTGCCAGACTGTTCTCCCTGTATTTTTCAAACACTGAGAGTATAGTCTGGGAACCAGACCATTAACGGCCTCTCGAGCAGGTACAAAATAAATCGACAAATCAGATTCGTTTATTTGCGTGACGTGTTCTTAACGAGCAACGTCACTCTTGCGCGTCGAAAGTCGTCTCCACAACAACAGAGATGGTGAACGGAAGATCCGAGAATATGTTCCAATCCACGGTAAAATCAGTTTTAAATTACCAAAAACACATCGACACGAGTCATTGACAACAGTCTGTCTCGCGCTAGCCATGTTGAATAAACTCCGATCTCTTCGTATGTTTACTTCCGCGCGCAAGTCCCTCGTCCTTCCCTCGTCAATTTAATAACGTCACGTCTGCCCGTCGCTGATTAGTCCACTCCGCTGTCTGTTTGCTGTGTTGCTCCGCCCTGGAAATAGTATCCACGTGAATGGTGGCCAGACTCAATAGCTGGAACAGCGGTGAGTCTGGTGTACCAGGCAAGTTAAAACGCCCTCCTTTACATTCAGTTGGACTCTCAATGTTATCCAATGTCGTTTTTTTTTTTTTTTTTAAATTTTTCCACTTTTTTAAAATTCATTCATTCATTTTCCATGTCGCTTTTCCATAACAAGGGTAGACTGGGTCTATTATGGTATACGTTCATTTGAGTTGTATTCACAAGACTCCTGATAATGGCTTCCAGCATCATAGTTTGTATATTGTGATTAAATATTGCGCTGAACGAGTTGTTAAAATGTTTAAATGTAGTTTGACCAAAGTGTTGTTAGTTTTATATGTATTTCGCACACCTATTTTGATTGGGAATGCAGGTTCTCTTTGCATTGTTGTGTTAACTGTAAGAATAGGGCCTCAGTAATAAATGGTGTCATTTTTTGAGAGGTATGGGTATTAGTTTTATAGTATTTTCACGATATGATACTTAAGTTTGTTGTGAAAGAGTAGTCGAAGGTTTGACAATAAACGGCGTGGTCCGCACTTCGAATCTGAATGCCTGTCTACTTTTTAAAAAAAATAATTTTGACAACAAGAAGCCACAACACAAACCAAAAAAATAAAAGAAAATAAACACATATGCTGTGGGGGGGGTGGGGGGGTTCCAAATATTTCAAATCAGGGAAAAAAAGAAAACAATAATACAATAAGCAAGTATTCACAAAAAAAGTTTTTTTTTTTTTCACAAACATGAATTATTCTTTCCGCTTTCAGATTCGACGTCAACAACAATGGCAACCTACTTGTTAAAATTTTACTAATATTATTGAAACGAAAATATTAAGAGGGCTTTTAATATCAAATTATTATAAGTTTTATTAACATTTATCTTTAAAGAACTACATGTCTTTCTATTCGTGGAGTCCTTTAAAAAAGGCAGCGGCAGCAAACCTGGGTCAGATAGTACTTTAAGAGTTTTACAAAGTACCGTTACTCATGTCTTTTTTTCCTGTTTTTGTTTATTAGGTTGTTAACTGAATTATACATAATCCCTTATATATATTTCTTCCCACGTTCATGTCTGATCATTTCTCTTGTATAACAGTTGTTTGTCTTATTTCTGTTGCAGGCAGAGTCTGTGTATGTGGACCATCACTATTTGCCCTCTCTTCAGGTTTCCTTGTCTGTACTGCATGACCACTCTCTTACCAGTTCTGGGGCAGATCCACCCACCCAACCAACTGCCCCACATGCTCCCTGGGTATCCTATTAATTGACAGCAGGTATATATGATATATATAAATTTTCTCAATAAAATAAATCACGTTGACCTTGCAGTTACCTTAACCAAAGTACCCAGTTACGGGAAAATAAACTGGAAATGCAAGTTGTGCAACTTCACAACATCAAGAAGATTAGACCTGATGAAACACAGCAGGCTAATACATGGGCATTTTGGTCGAGTCCACTCCATACCCTGCCTCTATCCAGATTGTCCTTGCACCTTCAAGTCATGGGGTGCATTAAGGACACATTTGTCAAGGCATCATTCTCACTCAACCCAGCCAGGCAACATCATTTCATTCACATGCATTGTCTGTAATTCATGCTCTTTTGACAACGAGAGAATTTTTTTTGAACATCTTGGTGGCCATCTAAAAAAGTTTGAAACTGTTCCTTGTGTTTTTGAGGGTTGTGATTACAAGACCAACATATATACAACATTCCACAGCCACAAAAGTAGAAAACACAACCTACATTTGTTGGAAGATTTCAAGACCACTGTTCTTCATCAACACCCAAACAATCAGGATGTAGAAAGTGTTTTCGTTGAGGATGTTGAAAACGACTGTGGCTCTGTCCTTGAGACAGATGAGGACTTGAACAAAATTATTACCAAGAGAGTGGGGTTGCTCCTCCTGAAAATGGAGAGCATTTTCAATGTATCCAATTCATGCATTGATGAGCTAGTAGAGGAACTTCATTTTCTTACAGCGTTTGCATCTGGCCCAGTCATTAAAGAGATAATTCTGAGGACTTTGAGAAAACATGGCTGTACGTTTGAAGACTCAGTAATATCAGAACTCGTCAAAGACCTTTGCAAAATAAGCCCTGTCTGTGCTGCTTTACGAGTGGACGGGCCCTTCAGCAGTCAGTTCAGAAGAGAGCAATTTAGGAAGGATCATCTTTCATCAACTGAACCAGTTGAATACATACTTGACAGTACAGAGAACAAAACATTCCAGTATGTGCCGATCCTCCCTTTATTATCTCAACTTGTCGACAAGCGACACATTCAAAACACCATATTACAACACAAAAGGCCGTCTGAAGTCTCTTCAGTATACAGGTCATTTAATGATGGATCTTTACTAAGAGAGAACGCCTTTCTATATGAAGATGAACTTAAACTGCCACTTATCCTTTACATAGATGACTTTGAGGTGTGCAACCCTCTGGGAACATCCCGAAAGAAACATAAAGTCACAGCAGTGTACTGGGTGTTTGCAGACATACCTGCCACATTGAGATCTACACTGACTTCCATTTACTTAACCATTTTGTGCAAGGCAAATGATGTCAACCAGTTTGGCTACGCAAAGGTTTTGGACCCACTGCTCAAAGATTTGAAGTCCTTTGAAGATAATGGTATTTTTGTCCCAAGTCTGGGTAAACTGGTCAAGGGCACTGTACTTGCCGTAGTCGCTGACAATCTTGGTGCTCACTCAATAGGTGGGTTTGTTGAAAGCTTTTCAGCTTCACATTTCTGTCGCTTTTGCATTGGAGAACGGTCACAGATCCAGGAGCATGAAGTAGGAGAAGGACTATTTCCTCTACGGACTAAGTCCAACTATGCCATGCATGTCAAAGCAGCACTGTCTGATTTTGCAGAAGCTCATCAATGTGGAGTTAAAAGACAGTGTCCCATCTCAGACAGACTCAGTCACTTTCATGCTACATCAGGTTATCCCCCAGATGCTTTGCATGATTTGCTTGAAGGGATTGTACCTGTGGAAATATCACTCTGTCTTGATGTGTTAATCAGGAAGAAATACATCTTTCTTGAGGAGCTCAACCATTCCATCCGTAGCTTTCCTTACAAATGGAGTGACAAAACAAACTGTCCCCAACCCATTGCCTCAAATTTCACGTCACGAAAAACTGTAGGAGGTAACGCACATGAAAACTGGTGCTTGTTGAGAATCATACCACTCATGATTGGTGACAAAGTCCCAGAAGATGAGCCCGCGTGGGAGGTTTTGATGACCCTGAGAGATGTTGTTGAGCTTGTCATGGCTCCTCTACACACAGATGAAACAATAGGATACATGCAAAGTAAGATCTCAGAACACCGTTATAGATATTTGAAAGTCTTCCCAGCGGAGAGAGTGAAACCAAAACATCACTTTCTTGAACATTATCCTTTGCTCACAACTGTTTACGGGCCACTTGTACATTTCTGGACCATGAGATTTGAAGCCAAACATCGATTTTTTAAAAGAATTGTGAGACAAACTGGATGTTTCAGAAACATTCTCATGACAATGGCAAGAAAACACCAATCGATGATTGCGTATCATTCCAACAATTGCAACAACCAAAGCCCAGTACTGTCAGTGTCCCAGAAGACTCAAGTGGCAGTCGATGTTCTAAAATACAGCATTAAGAAGTCCTTTGCAAAGAAGTTCCCTGGGGAAGAGTTTGTGAACATGACAAATAAAGCAACCATTTTAGGCACAGACTATAATGTTGGAATGATGTTGCCATTTGGCTCAACAGGAGGCCTTCCCGACTTTGGAGAAATACAGCAAATAATCATTGTGCGGGACACGCCTGTCTTTGTTCTGAAGTTGCTTAGTGGCTGGTACTATGAACACCTGAGAAGCTTCAAAGTAGAGCCGACAGGAGAGACAGAAATCGTTAAACATTGTGAATTGAAAGAAACATACCCCTTGGCTGCGTACAATACAGCAGATGGCCGTATGGTGTGCCTTAAACACTTCATTTGCTCATCAGAGTAAGTGTAATCGGTTGATTATTTCTGTTATATCAAATGTATGTGCTCTTTTCAAGTACAGTTACTGGGAAAAAAACTATTCAGAGTTAAGTGCTGCCCATGCCAACTCTCAACTACTGTATGGCCAGGCATCATTAATTTATTTATTGTAATTTTTGTGATGATGCATACAACATTGCCACTGAAAATGTGATGCGTACTTACTCTCCTCTGCTCGCCTCTTTCCTTCCTCATCTCCCTCTCAAAATAATAATGATTATTTATTCAAATTTCTATTGAACTAAATCTCCATTTATTGCAGAAAAACATTGAAGCAAACCTATGCAAGTAAGCTCATCAACTATCAAATTCTTTTCTTTCTGTCTACAGCTGCGAAAACACCCCAAACAAAGATGGCAGTCCAATTAAGAGTCATAATGGAAGACGACATTCAGAAGTTGACACTGCCAACAGGCATTCCTAATAGAGTGGAAGATCTTATTTCCATCGTGAGGGAAACTTTCCAATTGCCTGGGGAATTTAGACTGCATTACCTAGATAAAGACTTTGACAATCAGTTTTTTAGTGTCACCTCAACTGCAGTGTTGTACGACAAGGCCACTGTTAAGGTGATCCTAAAAGAGCCGATCATCACCCTTGACCTACAGCCAGTATGTGAATCCTCAACATTGAGCTCTTTGAGTTCAGTGAACAATTCAAGTCGTACTGAAACGGACATCTGCCCTACCGATGATGCATCCTCACAGGTGTCCGACTGTGCATCGTCAAGTTCCAAGGACACCATTATTCTCCCTGATTCATGTCGCCCTGCTGCATGGCCAGTGCCATTTCAAATACCAGCGTTTTCCCGAGACATAGAACTAATCCTCGCTGAGGCAAACAAATCTTATCATGCCTCTGGAAGACACTTCATGGATGCCAGTGTTAAATCAGCAATAATGCAAGACCTTGCAAAAGTGATTTTTTCCTACACTGCTTACCCATCCAGTCTGCAGATCTTATCAGTGGCTGAAGCCCTGGTTGCCAAGTTTCCATGTCTTAAGGAGCATGGCTCGTTTGCAGGGTTATATGGCTGGCAACAGCGTATAAAAAACAAGATGCACAATTACCGTGCCAAGCTAAAATCTCGAAAATATGCTTACCCAGAGATCGAAGTCAACACATTAAAGAGGAAGCATCCAGTTGACGCAGTCCCATCAAAAAATGTGAAAAAGCCGAAAAAAGCTGAGGTTAATTACCTCCCTCCTCACCCTATTGGTGAAAGCCAAGACACACTCGAGAAAGAGCGGCTTGAATTACTCAACGAAGTAAAAAAGAAAAACAATGCAAAGATAATCACGGATAAAATGAGGAAAACCTTCTCAAGCCGAAGACTCGAAGTGGTGACCCTCAGCCCCTCTGTGAATGTGTTTAAAGAAAGGTGGCCAGCATTATTCAGTGAGGCTCAGGTGAGAATGTCTGATCATTCACCAAGAAACATTCATGTGATTACTTTGAGATCTGGTCTGTCATTTAAAATTTGCTTTTTTTGTCCTTTTACTTACTTGCTAGATCAAAGAAGAATTCAGACGTATCACTACAGTCTCCTTGGAGGAGACTTTCATGATGAAACTTGACCAGTACACACCAGGTCTTTTGAGTCTTATGCGTGCTAAGGGAGGAGCTGTTGGTTCCAAAATGCGCCCTCTGCTATACACTGTTAATGACGTAAGTTATCTTACTTTTTTCCCCAAATATGTAATAATTGATTTGAGTGAATTAAAAGTGATAATATAATTTGTTAACGGTTGCTTTGCTGCGCACAAAGTTGAGCTCCTTACTAGCTTAACAAACTACAATTTAACATCAATCTGAAATGTTAAAAAAAAAAAATGTTTTAGATTTGAAGGAATTCGGTCTTATGTAAATCTCTGAGTTACACTAACTGTCTTTTCACTAAATTGTATCTCCCTATAGACACAGATCATCGAGAAGAAACGAGATGCAGTTGTCTGCTGCCTAATTGATTTCCTTGGTGAAAAACGAGAGGATCTTTTCTATGACTGCCAGGTATGTCATATTGATAAGACATGATTGACTAACTCAAGGGATCCTCTCCTCTTGTCTCCTCAAAATAGGACACCTTTAAATTTTCACCACAGCTTGAACAGTTATTTAAAAATATACTGAAATAAATGTGTACGCTTTTTGTTTCTTCCTGTAACATTTAGGAATGTGAGGACTTCACTGATAAAACCATCCAGGTGATAGTGATGCACAGTAACATGGCTGAGGAGGATCCATCAGATGTGTCGATTGTGATTGAGGGGAACCCAGTGCTGGAAGGATGTGGAAGCAGAACAAAGGCATGTGTACTGCTGATGGGGCTGATATATGCCCTCAATCTGGAATATCCAAAAAGGCTGAAGAACACATTTGAAACTTTTCAAAAGCTTTTGTTGGAACTAGATGGAGATAAACTACTGAAGAAGGTACACAGTCTGAAAAACAAGCTAATGCAATAGACATACATTTCCAGTTCCAAGAGGATGACCTTCCTCAAGTTCAAGGTCTAGTTCAAGTTTATTGTCCTAAGGAGGGGAAAGTTATCTTCCACTAAACAGTGTTGGTGTTCATCTATTTATTTCATTCATAGTTCATAGTTCTATTTGTCAATTATTGAGAAACTGTATTTTAAGCAGTAAGCTTATTGCGTTATCAAACGGGTTTATTTCTTTGAAATGTTGCATTATTCTGTATTTTTTTTTGATCATTTGGTTGATCACTGCTGCATGTTAACAAGGTGGTTCAGTCATTTGTTGTATAAATGCACCTGGACTGCATATTTTGTCAGTCACTTGTGTAAAGCTGAAGTGAGAGTTTAGCCTTATTGCGTTATCAAACGGGTTTATTTCTATGAAATGTTGCGTGATTCTGTATTTTTTTTTATCATTTGGTTGGTCATTGCTGCATGTAAACAAGGTGGTTCAGACATTTGTTGTATAAATGCACCTGGACTGCATATTTTGTCAGTCACTTGTGTAAAGCTGAAGTGAGAGTTTAGCCTTATTGCGTTAAACGGGTTTATTTCTTTGAAATGTTGCGTTAATCTGTATTTTTTTGATCATTTGGTTGATCATTGCTGCATGTTAACATGGTGGTTCAGTCATTTGTTGTATAAATGCACCTGGACTGCATATTTTTATACAAGAAATCGCACTTTACTCTGATTTTATGATTAAATAATGTTGATGATAACCATCTGAAAGTCTTTTTGGGGGGGGGGGGGGTGTAAATCTTATGTGTATAATAAATGGTTTTTAACGGATATTAATTTATATAGTAATGTTATAATTGTAAAATATTAACTATTAGTAATTATCAGGTATTACCTACTAGCAATGGAGATAAATTTTACCCAATTTCATTGAGTAAGTATCTGTTGAATATACACATAAATATTAGGTAATTTTACCCAATTTTATTGGGTAGGTATGTGTTGAATATATACATAAATGTTAGGTAAATTTTACCCAATTTCATTGAGTAAGTATCTGTTGAATATATACATACACATTGGGTAAATTTTACCCAATTTCTTTAAGTAATTCATAGCTTTTTATTTCAATTACTTTATACTCAGTATATGGAATTAAATCTACCCAAAAAAAGTAGATGCAAATTGTTACCTCAACTTTATTGGGTAAATTCTATAGGTTAATTTTTACAGTGTACGTCACTATTTGTAAGATTGCCATCGGCCTGGGGTTGACAGGTATGCAATAACTAAAAGTAAACCAAAGTAAACTCACAACATTAGAATGAATGGATGGTCGAATAGATGATTAGGTATGCAGGGAAGGTGGCCTTCAGAACATTCAGTGAGCGATTTTAGGGCAGGCAGTGAATGATCTTGTTTTCGTGCCATGGCCGTGCATCTCTGCCAATGGCAGTGAGATAATAAAACTGAATGAAGTGATGTTAGAGGATGGTTGAGCTTTTACGCTTAGATCGGTCGGTCCACCCACCTGCCTCGTGGATGTTCTCCTCGCACGAGTACCAGATTCCGGTGTGAAAGCGGCGGAAGAGGAAGCGATCGTCGCCGGTTTCCCAACTGTAGTGCACCTTGCTCTGGTCCGTCTCGTTGACACCGTAGTCGATGCAGTTGTGGCGCCTCTGTGCGCTGCAGTTGGGCTTGGGCACCCGCTGCGTGCCCTCGCACCAGTACGTGGTGATGAACGCCGTGGTGGAGAAGAGCAACGCCACCAGGTTGAGACCCACGGACAGGAGCGCGCGACACTTGCGCGTCGTCTTCATAGCGGCGGCGGCGAGTTGCGCGTCAGGCGGCGTGGAGCGCGGGCGGCATGGCGCTCGGATCCGGCAACCGCGCGCACCTTCTTGGAACGCCGCCTCTGACCGGTCCGCTTCAGTCCGGTCCGGCCTGGTCAAGAGAGGAGGACTTGTTGGCTTCGCGTCCCCGGCGTTTGTGAGAGGACTTTTAGCGCGCGCTAGAGCAGCCTCTTTGCTCATCTCTCTCTCTTCGTCGTGCGTCCATCACACACGCGTACGCATCGTCCTCCCAAAAATCCACAAGCAAAAAGCACACACTTAACATGGACACAATTCGTACACATTACACACAAAAACGATGTCATTCATATAAAACCACAACTTACATAAAAAATAATCACATATAGACACATGCAAAATCACTTGAAAACGTGCAGAATTCATAGGTGGAGTTTGACTTTTGTGGCGTTAATGAACATGTTGATGAACCCAAAATGCGGTGTCAGCAATAAAATTATTTTACAAGATATATGCTTAGCCCAGGGGTGTCCAAACATTTTGCAAAGGGGGCCAGAATCGGTGTGGTAAAAATGTGGGGGGCCGACCTTGGCTGACATCCTTTACGTAGAACAATATATTTATGCAAATTTTAGTAAGCCATTCTGTGTGTCGCATTTGCTTTATTATTTTTTTTTAAATGAATAATTTCCACAAAATCTTGCAACTAGCCTTTGTGGCATTCTCTTTCATCTCTTGGGCTCTTGCGAAATACTGCTGCTGTAAAATTAAACTAGCTTTAAGTTGCTTCAATTTCTCGCTACGTATCTTCCCTGTAATCTTGTCGTACATGTCAGCGTGTCTTGTTTAGTAATATCGCCTCACATCGAACTCTTTCAAAACAGCGACTGTCTCTTTGCAAATGAAGCAGACAGTTTTTGCGTATTTTAGTGAAGAAATAGTCCAATTTCCACCAATTCTTGAAGTGTCGGCAGTCACAGTCAACTTTTTTTTTGTTGTTGTCGCCATTTTAGAAAATTGGGAGTAA